>NC_056729.1:492257568-492499719 GCF_019279795.1 Protopterus annectens | reverse complement strand
AAAAAAAAAAGATCAACTGTAAATGACTGTGAAAGACAATACAGTGTTATGGAAATGAGCAACATTACAGTAATGAGACTAATTGTAAATGACTGTGAAAGACATACTATATAGTGTTATGGAAATGAGCAACATTACAGTAATGAGACTAATTGTAAATGATTGTGAAAGACATACTATATAGTGTTATGTAAATGAGCAACACTACAGTAATGAGACTAATTGTAAATGATTGTGAAAGACATACTATATAGTGTTATGTAAATGAGCAACACTACAGTAATGAGACTAATTGTAAATGACTGTGAAAGACAATACAGTGTTATGGAAATGAGCAACATTACAGTAATGAGACTAATTGTAAATGACTGTGAAAGACATACTATATAGTGTTATGGAAATGAGCAACATTACAGTAATGAGACTAATTGTAAATGACTGTGAAAGACATACTATATAGTGTCATGGAAATGAGCAACATTACAGTAATGAGACTAATTTTAAATGATTGTGAAAGACAATATAGTGTCATGGAAATGAGCAACATTACAGTAATGAGACTAATTGTAAATGACTGTGAAAGACATAGGGCCGGATTCACGAAGGCTTGCACGGAGTCTAAGAGTAGTGTAAGACTCCATGCAACCTTCGCGATCCAGGAACAGCCCAAAGTCCGTGTAAGAGACAAGCTAAAACGTCTCTTACTTGGAGTGGGCGTGGATAAGCTAATCACCTCACTTGCATCCGAATAGCATGCAAATGAGGATGATTAGCGATCTAGGAAGCCCAGAACAGCCCGTGTAAGAGCTGTTTTAGCTGCAGAAATGTACTCAGTTGACAACTGAGTACGTTTCTGCAAAAACCGCAATGGAGCCATGTCAGCTCCAAATAAAGGGTGCATATGTGTCAGGCAGCATGCCAATGGCCAAATATGTGGCCATTGGCAAGGTAACCTGATGCAAAAATATTAAAAATATAATTTTTTTTTTCGGCGATCGCCGATGTGTAAACCCAGCGCAGCCCCGCGCAAATGGGCTGCGCTGTATAAAACATAAAAACGAAGGTTATAAACCCACAAATGTGGGTTTTATGCAATACGTGGAATTTCAATGCAGGGACCAGCAGACCAAAAACAACATGGCCACCGTGTAGTGGTTGCTAAGGGGGGAAGCTGAGTCTAAGAGATGTAACTAAGCATTAGTAGGCAATCTGATGCAAATGAGTGTTAGGATACTGAATTCCACTGTCACATAGCAAATGAGCACATTCTGAGTAGCGTAAGAGTTACAGAAGGGGGAGGAACAGAGTAGGAGATAGGTGACATCACAGGGGGGAATGGTAGAAAGAAATGCAGTTCATTGGAGGTCAGAGTTACATGACAGATGTCAGACAGATATCATGGAAAGAGGTGTGCCACTAGATAAGCATGAGAAAGTCAAGAAATGGAAGGTGTACACTGTTGCCTACACCAAAGTTTATTGCTGGGCGTGCATGCACATGTGTGCACGCCATGAAGCGTGAGTAAGACAGTGTGCGCGCATGTAAGGCAGACTGAGCATGTGGGAGCGTGTTGGTAGCTGTTTAACACTGTTTGCGCGGGTGTGCACGCGTGTAGGGCAGACTTAGCATGTAGAAGCCTGTTGGCAGACCTGTAACACTGTTTGAGCTGGTGTGCATGCGTTTTAACCCGAATAAGACGATTCTGAGCTGTGTAAGCATGTGTGCGCATGTGTAAGCTACTGTGAGCGTGTTTCTGCTGGTATACACGCTGCTCCCCCCTGAGGAAACAGAAAGGAAAAAGGAAGCAACATAATTAGTAGGAAGCTACCAGGGAATACTGCTGGAGCTAGCAGGTGAAAACAATTAGAAGCAGGCAATTACACAGGCAGAAGAGTAGCTCAGCCCAACACTTAAACAGCAGTGCAAGATGTTTCTCTCAAGAGACACTGCAAGACAGGAGTAAGCTATTAGAAGTGAAAACTGAAAAAGCTGAACTCAGAGCAGAAATGTTAGGGGCTGCCATAGCTGTCATAATGAGACATAGGCGACTTGCTGAGGGTGGTGACAATGCAGATGGTGCCAGACAACCCACAGTGAGGAGATGGAGAAGAGTGTAAAGGCCCAGGGTCACCTACCACGGGTTACATGAGCTGGAGATAGTAGAGTGCTATAGAGTGGACAGAGACCTCCTGCAGCAAATAGTGGAGCTGTGCAGGCCACGCCTCACACACAGAACCAACAGAGGGGAACCCATCCCAGTGGAAACCAAGGTATGTGTTGGCCTAAGAATACTAGCAACAGGTACCTTCCAGAGACCAACTGGTGATATGATGGGGATATCACAGGCATCAGCCTCCAGGGTACTGCACCAGTTCCTGGATGCCATGTCAGCACATGTCGGTGATCATGTATATTTCCCCAATGCCCGTGAGGTATTGGCCAGCAATATGCGTCTCTTCCAGCAAATAGCGGAATACCCTGAGGTAGTGGGTGCAATAGACTGCATGCACATACGCATCAAAGCACCAGCCGGTGAGCGGGGTAGGGCATACATTAACTGCAAGGGCTTCCCCTCCATCAACTGCCAGGTTGTGTATGATGCCCAGGGCATAATAATGAATGTGTGTGCTGGCTGCCCTGGGAGCTACCATGATTCCCACATCTGGCATTTGACACAGCTGTACCAGACATTTGACAATGGGGACATCCTGCACGGACACCTAGTGGGGGATGCAGGTTATGCACTGGAGCCATGGCTGATGACACCCATCAGAAATGCACACACACCTGAACAGGAACGCCATAATGAGGCACACGCACAAACACGTAATGTAATAGAGCGTGTGTTTGGGCTGCTCAAGTCACGGTTCTGGTGTCTGGACACATCTGGTGGAGCCTTGCAGTACACACCAACTACATGTACACAGATTTTCATGGTATGTGCTATGCTACATAATATGATCTTTCGAAAACAGCTGCAGCAGGACCAGCATAGGGCCGGGCCAAACAGCCCCCCACCATTGCCAAGGCCATCACAGGCAGAGCGTGACTCAGAGGAGGAACAACCTGAGCCTGCCTCAGTAGGCAGAAGGAGGCGTGCCCAGTATGCCCTGGCCTTGGCAAAGAGGCAACGCATAGCACATACACTGGCTCAGTAGGAACCCTGGGAATGATACCCCCTCTGACTCACTCAGATAATAACAGGTATGCCTAAAATGACATGACCTGCTCACAAACATGTACAGGGAGTGTAATATGTGCATCCGACAGAGGCAGCCCTGCAGCACCACCTGAGGCATGAATGCCATGTGTTAAGTAATGTAACACCATGTACTATATGCACACCTGAGGACCCTGACTAACATCCTACCCTCACCAAGCATCATGCCACAATATGATAATGAGATGATCAAGTGCAATAATTGACTGAAGTATCGCAGTTAGTCAAAGGGGATCCAATGTGTGCCAGTCTGGGATGACATGCTGAGCATGACATGATGCTCCACCTGCTAGGACTGGCATGCACCTATCAGTGCAGGCCATATGGATACTGGCAAAGGCTGTTGTTACCCACAGCGTGCCCTGAATAGGTAAGGCTCAAAACACAAACCTACCTCCATAGGTATCAGAAGGGATAAGAATAAGATAAGGGATAAGTCGAAACAGCAAGATGCATGCAGTCTAAACTCACCCAGTATGGAGAATGTTGATATCTGTGCTGTAACAGAAAACTGAGTCAAGGCTCACAACAGCACCCTAACACTACCAGGTTACACCTCATACTGTGCTGTACAGCCTCAAAACATGGAACAAGCTACAAAAGGAGGATGACTAGCAATAATTGTCAAGGATAACCACACCCCCATGTTGGTACCACAACAAGAAGCAGCATGGACTAGCCATGGTCAAGTAACAGTGGCTAAAACTGCCCCCCAGTTTATAGCCTGCTACAGACTACTGTCCCAACACCAGGAACTGCACCTGGCCTATGCCGGAATACATGAATATATCAAGTTCTCCAAACTACATTATATTGGGTGACTGAAAATACCCAGACATTATACTAGCTCCAACACTGTAGGACAAAAGTTCATAGAATCCATAAACCAAAATGCCCAGGAACAACGTACCACTCCCACAAGAGAGGTAAGCATACTGGATGTGATAATCAGCAACATGGGTACTGGATGGCAAGACGAGAAGTGTATTGCTCACTGGTAAAACCAGACCATAGAGTAATCACACTGGATATACAAATCCTGACCACAGTCCCTGGCCAGAAAACCACAGTGGAAAACATGTGTAAACCAATATTTGCACTCCTCCAAACTGATGTGGAATCCATTAAAGGTCCTGTGCAGGTGCAAAATATGGGCCACACCTCAGAACCTGTAATACAGCCATTCCATGAACACTGCCAGGAAAGCTTGGATTATGCAATCCTAAATTAAAACAAGACACAATGCCATACACGCAGGCATCTGGCATGGTGGACACCAGCCATAACCAAACCATGCAAGAGAATGAGGAAGCTACTACATGATAGAGCAAAAATAAACAATGAAGTAATCACTGATCAGTAGTATGGCAATAAAATATGTCCACATATACAATCCACTAAGGCCAGCCACAACAAGTTGAATCTGTGAATCTTGAGGCAATGTTACACCTGCCCCAAGTACACAGACAACCCCTAAATCCCCCCAAGAAATACAAATATATGTGGGAGATGCAACCATCTATCCAAACTGGAGGCTGAGCTCCCTCAACTCAGTACTCCCAAAACTAGTCAGGAGGAGAAGGTAACCACACACACACCACAAACACAGTCCCACATAGACCTATCACAACTGCAAACCAAAGACATAAACACAGAAAAACATTCCCGGAGGCACAAATTACAAACACAACACACCAACAGAGGCCTCTAAAGCAGACACCAAATCAAACAACTTCCAAACATAGCACATGCAACACATAGTACACAAAGCTGGTGTGCCAAACAGTCACAGGCCAGAAGGAGAAACAACATGCCTGATACAGTTGTAATAAGTGACTCCATAGCGAGACACACTGCTGTCCCGCACACCAGACTGAACAAGGGAAAGGGTACAGTAAGCTGCCTGTAGGCTGCCACAATACGCCACATAACACAAGTATGCAGGTCACCCCAAAGCAAGTAGAAATATGATGCAGTCATAGTCCATGCTGGTGTGAATGACCTGAGATGTACCTCCCTAGACTACATGAAAAGAGACATAGATGAGCTCTCTGATTATGTAGTCCAGGCTGGTATGACACTCACCGTTTGCAGCATCCTACCCTTACCAAGAATAATGCCACAGTACAAACACGGAATGATCAGTCATAGCAAGTGGCACACTTACTGGTGTCATTCCAAGGGGATCCAATGTCTGTCTGCTTGGGATGTCATGCTTGACAAGCCACGCAGCTGTTCCTGGGATGGCTTGCACCTGTTATGCCTGGGTGTCTGGATATTGATAAGGCTTTTGCCACGTCCATAGAGCCTTTTGTAGGCAAGGCTGAAAAGACTAACCCACCACCCTAGAAAACATAAGTGGAAAGAAACATAAGGGTAATGCTGACCAATGCCAGATGTGTAAACCCCAATATGCATGCGCCCGAGGCCATCCCTAGTATGGAGAACATCGATGTCTGTACAGTGACAGAAACCTGCTGCAAGCCTCCTGACAGCACACCAGCACTACCAGGTTATACCACATATCATGTGTCATGGCCCCAAAACCTGGAACAAAACATAAAAGGAGGGTGAGTATCCATATTCAGCACAGACACCCATACGTCCAGGTAACTGACAATGCACAAGGCATTGGAGTCCAGCCATGTGCAACTAACTGTAGGCAAGACTGCTGTACAGTCTGTAGCATGCTACAGACCACACTCTCACACACAGGAACCCCACCCAGCCGTCCTGAAGACACTGGACAGTATGAATGTCCCACCAAATACCAAACAAGGTACCACAAATTACCACATAGGTGGTAAACCATTATGTATGGAAGGATTAATCAGGGACCTAGGGACACAAGTGGACAGTAACCTGTTATGTGACACTCACATTGCCAATGAGGCTAGGAAGACTGTCTACAGTGGACACTTTATCATGAAAGGATTCACATCTACGTCAACAGAGATCATTGTGCCCCTATACTGTTCTCCTATCGCACCCATAATCTAGTACAATGCCTCATATGGGATGTACCTTACCTGACACCTGCAGCAGTTAGAAAGACCTCAAAGGTACCTCACCAAGAGGATAAAGGGTCTCAAATATATGTCATATGCTGCCTGGCTGTAGACACCCCAGCTGAATGCAGTCACATACTGCCTACACAGAGGCATTTCATGCCTGTTGTACAAGGCCATGCCAAACACAGGAGTAATGGACATGCTCCACCCCAGAAAACTCAAAGCCATCGGAGCTGTGAGAGTGAGAGATGTCAACCTCAACAAATAATGAAATAGGATGTGCTGGAGGGACAGATACATAATCCAGAGGCTCCCCACACCCTGGACCAGAATCCCACTCCATGTTAGGCAGAGCCCCTCACTGACACTCTTCAACAGGAATCTTGCCAAGTGGATGGATGATTGTAGAGTTACACTTGGGGTCTTCACTGTGTCATGTCCAGACAGAGGCACAGCAAAGCAAATCATAAATGTCCATAATATTCACATAGCAAGGGGTGGCGAAAGCCACACACTCTCTGGCTAGGCTAACAAATGCCCTAGGGTGGATAGCCTAGTATGAACCTATGAACCTATGAAGATACAAATTGTACAGGACACTAAGGATAATCCCAAGGCTTTCACAATTGATGATAGGAACCGTGTTGGGAATTCACAGATATGCTCTGAATCACAGAAATATCACAAACAACATACCAAACACACACACATATTGCCAACATACATCCTGACAGGTGCAGTGCAAACCCCCAGAATGCAAAATATCTATCCCAGCAGACTGCTGGCCCCCTGACATTGCAGATGCTGAGGTAACAGCCAGCATCTACAAAGTAAAACACACAGCAGCAATGGTATGAGATGGTGTCCTGGGCTGAGTCCAACATGGACTCCAAGACGAATGGAATGCCAAATCACACTACTGCTCAGTGTCAGCCTTACCACAGGATATGTACCCAAAGAGCAGTGTACAACAACAGTGGTCATTCTCAACAAAGGTGTTGCCTGAATGGATACTGAAAACTACCACCCCAGAATCCTGAGAAGCTCGGTCTGCACAGCTATGGAAAGGATCAGCATGTACCGCAGACATAAAGATATTGGGGACCTACTGACACCGGACCCTACCCAGTGTGGCTTTCTTAAGTGCAGATCCTGCCCCTAAACATGTTTGACTCAATTGAAACAGTCATTAAGGTCATTGATGAGGGCAATGTGGTCCACACAGCGTAGCTGGACCTTGCAAAGGCTTCTATACAATATCCTACGTGTTCATTATAGATAAGCTCACCAGCTTAAATATAAACCCCTATGTCAGTAGAGGGGTTGCAAACCAGACCAAGGACAGAACAGACATGGTCAGACATGCTGCAGCCATGTTAGACTACAAACCAGCTATAACTGGCATCCCACAAGGCTTGGTCCTGTGATCTCCCTCGTCTGCTATATATGTCCCATAGGTACAGGCCAACATGGAAGGACTGTGTCTGAACATGTTTGCAGAGGACTACAAACTGCTCACCATATATGATCCACCAGCTGACACAAGCATCCCACAAAAGGGCCACATAGAAACAGACAACTGGTGCCATAGCCATGTCAGCAAGCTAATTGCAGAAAAGTGTATAGTCAACCCCCGTGGATATACAGTAATGAGAGACCTGGGGACACAAGGTGATAGATATCCTGCATTGGACAAATATGTGCTGTAGTGTTTGCAGAAACATGCCATATACCCACCTAATCATGAAGGTTGTCAGATCTAGATAAGGGGAGGTCATTGTGGCTCTGCAGTCATCCTTCATCAGCGTTACAATTGACTACAATAGCCCCTGTGGGATGTACCTCAGCAGACACCTCCATCATCCGTAAAGTCCCCAACAGTACCTCACCAGGAGTATCAAAGAGCTTGCACAGATGCCATGTGTTGCCTGTGTTGCTGGTATCAATAAACATGCTGCACCTTGTACAATCTGAATGGCAGTGAGCTATGCACATGAGAGACCTGAACCCCAGCACTGACTTACATAGGACAAGCTGTACTGCATGATCCATAACACAGAAGCCACCCCACCCATGAGTAAAGTCCCAGTACAGGCTACCCATAGAGTCACTTATCGATTTTTCTCAATAGGAATCTTGATGAGTGGATGGGAGATGGTAGCTTTTTCCTGGGTATCACTGTCATGTCACAGGTAGACAGAGGCACAGTATACTAACCATGACATATATCATGGCAAACTCCACTTACAATGTGTGTTGAAGGACAAACACACTCTCCGACTAGCATTAGAAATGGACTAGGGCACATCGCTAGTGTTTGCAAATGTACACCTATGTTGTGGAATACACTACCAATGTTGGACAAGCCTGGTTTAAGTAGTTCATATCTGAACATAATGCAACATGGTCAGATGTACACAACTGGCCCCTAACCAGGCTGTTGTGCTCACTATGGAAATGTAAAACAGTGATAGCACTAAAGCCCAGGATACTGTCCACCACAGTCAAAGTACTGAACCAGTACACTATACAGTACTACAGTGTTAGGTCAGTGTGAAAGGATATTGACAACTGTATGCAAAGTATCCCATGCAAACCCTGCAGGCACAGTATAATCCTGTTGTGTTCACACACAAAGCAGTTGTACAGTAACTACACAACATGACACACAACACACAACCATAAACGGGAGATATTTGTTGAAGTTCACACTCATCCACAAATGTGGTGGGCTGCAGATTTCAACATATGGAATGCTCACACTGGACATGCTCACACACTTTGATAAATGAGACATATGTCAGACAACATGCCATGGGAAGGCTGAACTGGGCATGCTCACACACTTAGGCCAAATCTCAGTTTAGCAGTTGGCCACACATATCTGATATTTTTACGTGTTATTCCAGGAACCAACCACATTACAGCAGTCTGCCCAGTGCACACAGTTAAATGACTACAGAGACATACGTGATATAGTGGATCCCTCCCATATGCAAACATCTTCCACAGATACACAAGTTGTTCATACAAACAGGGAATGCTATGGCAATAAAAACGTGCAAACAGTCTATCAGCAACAAATAATGTGCATTTGACAATTAAACATATGGGTGTAGAGGTCAACACTAGGCTGTTTGCCCTAGGGAATGACAGCTTAGCCAGAGTGTGCTTGGCGTCTGCCTCCCCACAGGATGCACATTCCCCTTTCTAAACACCGATGATGTCAGCACCCTATAAGTACAGCAGGAGAAAAGAAACCTTCTAGTAATGCAAATAGTGCACTCTGCTAATGCATCCGTCTCAAGTGTCATAACATAGGTAGGGGTTTGAATCCTGCAAATGCTCAGTGTGAGTGGGGTTGGTGTGTGCAAGTCTCTGGGAGAGAAATGTTGCTTTTGGCAACTGGGAAAACACACTACAGGATGCACATTCCCCTTTCTAAACACAGATGATGTCAGCACTCTATAAGTAAAGCAGGAGAAGGGAAACTTCTCAGTAATGAAAATAGCACACTCCGCTAATGTGTCCATCTCAAGTGTCATAACATAGTTAGGTAGGGGTTTAAACCCTGCAAGTGTGTGTATTTGGCTTAGGGGGGTAGTGTGAGGGAAATGTCCCTTTTGGCAACTAGGAGAATAGACTACAGGATGCACATTCCCCTTTCTAAACACTGATGATGTCAGCACCCTATAAGTACAGCAAGAGAAGGGAAACTCCCAGTAACGTGAATAGCGCACTCTGCTAATGCGTCTGTCTCAAGTGTCATAACATAGTAAGATAGGGGTTTGAATCCTGCAAATGGCAAGTGTGTATTTTTGGCTGAGGGGGGTTAGTGTGTGTGAGGGAAATGTCCCTTTTGGCATCTAGGAGAACAGACTACAGGATGCACATTCCCCTTTCTAAACAATGATGATGTCAGCACCCTATAAGTAAAGCAAGAGAAAGAAAACCTCTCAGTAATGCGAATAGCATGCTCCGCTAATGCGTCCGTCTTGAGTGTCATAACATAGCTAGATAGGGGTCGGAATCCGGCAAGTGTGTGTGTGTTTGGGTGAGGGGGGTTAGTGTGTGTGAGGAAAATGTCCCTTTTGGCAACTAGGAGAACAGACTACAGGATGCACATTCCCCTTTCTAAACACTGATGATGTCAGCACCCTACAAGTACAGCAGGAGAAGGTATGTGGCATGGACAATGACTGAGTCATATGTGTCCATGCCTCTGACTGACCTGTATGCTTGTGTTATGTGGTGGACCATAGTGTCCCACAGGCATATCACTGTGACCTTCACCTTGTCCAGCCTGGTGAGCGTGACCATACTGTACTGGACAATAAAGGTAGCTAACACAACTGTGGCAGGTGTGTTGTCTAGCCGTACAGGCTGTGACTGGTACACAGGATTTGTGTGCTATGTGTTATGTGTGATGTGTTCAGGCATAACGTATGCCTGTGTGCCAGCTGCAGAGGTGTGTGTCGCTCAGGCAGGATGCTATTCTAAGGTTCCACGAATGGCCCAGTGTGTTCATGTGCTTGTATTGCTGTCAGTGTAGGTCTACATCAGACTGGTATTGTAGTCACTGTAGTATTGCATGCCACCTGACAGGTTATGCCAGTACTGGGTTCAGAGTGCTTAGTCCCCAGTTTGGCTATGTGGTTCCATCTCATACATGTGTTGTACGTCCATGTGTAGGGGAGAGGGTTGACGGTGTACATGTGGCAGCTGTGACATTGCCACATGACCCACATATTCCTTAACTGTAGCATAGAGGTGACTGACAACTGACCTTTGAACATGCTACCATAGTATTGTGATTGCCATGGTGATTAACAGCACATAGGGCTAATGGGGAACAAGGTACATAGGTTCATAGGTTCATAGCGTCATACTAGGCAATCTGCCCTAGGGCATTTAAGAACCTAGCCAGAATGTGTTTGGCTGTCGCCATCCAATGTAAATATATCTTGCCATTCCCTTTTCCGAGGTTAGTATACTGTGCCTCTGTCTAACAGTGACACAGAAGTGATACCCGGGGTAAACCTACAATGTCCCATCCAGTCATCAAGATTCCTCTTGAAGAGAGTCAATGAGGGACTCATCCTAACCTGGACTGGGATTTTATTCCAGAGTGAAGTGAGCCTCTGGGTTATGAATCTGTCCCTCCAGCATGTCCTATTTATTTCAGTGCTGAGGCTCAGGTCTCTCAAGTGTGTATCCCAATGGGATTTGGATATTCTCAGGTGCAGCATGCCCATTAATTCCGGGTTCGACATGGTGTTATACATTAGGCACAGATCGCCTCTGAACAAGCGGTATGCCACTGAGTAGAGCTGGGGTTTATTTAACCGGTCAGCATATGGCATCTGTTTGAGCCCTTTGATCCTCTTGGTGAGGTACTTGTGGGGTCTTTCCAGTTGCTGCAGGTGTCTGGTAAGGTACATCCCGACAGGGGGATTGTACTCAATTATGGGCCTGATGAGGGATGAGTAAAGAGGCACGATGTCCTCCCCTGATGTAGATGTGAATCCCTTCATGATGGGGTGGACTATATAAAATGTCTTTCTAACCACTTTGGCCACGTGGTTGTCAAATGAGAGATTGCTATCAACTTGGGTCCCCAGGTCCCTAATTACTTCTTCTGTATTTAATGGATTACCACCTATGTGGTACTGTGTGGGCACTTTGTTTTTGCCAAAGGGGATGACTATACACTTTTTTGCATTTAGCTTGAGGCCATGGCTCTGGCACAAGTTGTCTGTTTCTATGAGGCCCTTTTGGAGGATGCTTGTGTCGGCTGGAGAGTCGATTATAGCGGGCAGTTTGCAGTCATCTGCATATTTGGTCAGCCACAGTCCTTCCACGTTGGCCTGTACCTACGATAAATATATACCAAACAAGAGAGGTCCCAGGACTGAGCCTTGTGGGACACCACTTGTAACTGGTTTGGAGTCTGGCATGGCTCCAGCAATTCTAACCATGTGGGTTCTGTCCTTGAGCCAGTGTGCAATCCATCTAGTGACATAGGGGCTTATATTTAAGCTGGTGAGCTTCTCTAGAATGCCAGAGTGGGGTATTGTATCGAAGGCTTCTGCGAGGTCCAGGTAGGCTGTGTGGACCACCTTCTCCTTGTCAATGGCCTTGATGACTGTTTCAAAGAAATCAACCAGGTTTGAGAGGCAGGATCTGCCCTTAACAAAGCCAAACTGGGTATGATCCAGTGTCTGTAGGTCCCCAATATCTTTATTTATGAGGTCCATGATGATCCTTTCCATAGCTCTGCAGACCGAGCTAGTGTGGCTTATGGGGCGATAGTGTCCAGGATCCGTTGAGGCACCACCTTTCTGTAGAGGGACCACTGTTGTTGTACGCCACTCTTTGGCCACATATCCTGTAGTAAGGCTGGGATTGAACAGTAGTTTTATGTTTGGTTGTAGCTCTTCTTGGAGTTCATGTAGGACACAGCCCGGGACACTGTCTGGTCCCATTGATGTAGTGTGTATTGCTTTGGAGAGGGCGGCTCTTACCTGAGCATCTGAGATGTCAGGGGGGCAGCACTCTGCTGGGATACATATTTGCCCTTTTGGTTTGGAGGGGGGGAGAAGTTTGTGCTGAACCTGTCAGCTAGAATGTTGTCAATGTCTGTGGGTTTGGTGTTTCTATTGACATTTTGGACTACCTATGAGCATATCTGGGAATTACCACCTAGGTTCCTAACATAACTAAAGAAAGCCTTGTGATTATCCTTAGTGTCCTGTGCAATTTCTCTCAAAGCTGGCCTTAGACAATCTTATGAGTGCCTGTAGTTATTTGTTAATACTGATCAGTGATGCCTTCCCTTTTTGGGATTTTGCTGTATCATTTAGTAGCTTCCTCCTTCTATTGTGTAGTTTGTTTATGGCTGGGGTCCACCAGACAGGACGTCTGCCTTTGGAGGATTGGGCCTTGGTCTTATTCGGGATCACATGATCCATGCATTCCTGAAGATGTCCACAGAATGCGTTTATAGAGGAATCTGCGGTCTGGTCTGTAGTTTCCACAGGCCCGGGGGCTTTGAAGGTTTCCACCTCAGTTTTGAGGAGTGTGAATTTGCCTTAGAGAAGTTGTTCACTGTGGTGTTCTGGGCAGGGGGTGGGGTTGGGATGTGAATATCCAGTGAGATTAGTTTATGGTCTGATCTTACCAGTGAGGGATACACTTCTGGTCTGGAGCATAAAGTCCCCGTGTTGGTGATGATCAGGTCCAGTATGTTTCCCCTTCTTGTGGAAGTGGTAACAAGTTGTTCCATAGCATTTGAGCTCATATATTCTAGGAATCTTTGGCCTAGGGTGTTGGAGCTAGAGTCATGCTCCCAGTCTATGTTTGGGTAGTTGACATCGCCCAATATAATGGTGTTTGGAGAGACCTTCATATTTTCCACTGTTCTCAGGAAGGCCGAGTGCAGTTCTTGGGTTTGGGAGGGTGGTCTGTTACAGGCTATAACCTGGAAGGCAGTTTCACCCATTGTTAGTTGCACATGGATAGTCTCTGATGCTTGGTGCTTTGCCACCAACCTGGAGGTGTGGGTATCTTTGATGAATATCAATACTCCCCCTCCTTTTGTGGTTCGTTCCAAGTTTTGGGGCTGAAAACCATGGTATGAGGTATAACCTGGTAGTGCTGGGGTGCTCTCAGTAGCCCTGAACCAGGCATCTGTTACTGCACAGATATCGATGTTCTCCATGCTAAGGAGAGTTTCAAGTGCATGCATCTTGAGGTTTAGACCTCTGGCGTTGGGTAGCATTACTCTGAGTTTCTTATCCCTTGTGATACTTATGAAGGTGTGTTTGTCATTTGAGCCTTGCCTAACAAAGGCACTATGGGGGTAGCAAGAGCCTTTGCCAATATCCGAAAGCCCAGGGGTGACAGGTGCAAGCCGTCCCTAGCAAAGCAGGTGGTTCAACAGAAGATGAATATGTGAGGGTGTAGTGCCTGTGATTAGTTAGCAGTAGCATATATGACTGCTCATGTGGACAAATGCCAGGTAAGTCATATGCAATGTGTCACAGGCAACATACATGTGAACAGGACAAACAGTGACATTCTGTCAAGTGAGACATGGACATACATATAGTAAGCTATGCAGATGTCACTAGGAGTCCACAGAAGCTCTGTAACTATGCATTGCAGGTGGGATCAGTATTCCAGGGTAATTGCAAGCAAACATGCATGCAAACAAAGCTACAGTAAGCAGGGCTGCATGTAGTCCATTGTACAACAAACAAGCTGTACCACTTCCAGTAGGTAACACTGCAAATATGCAGGCACTATGCACATGTACATGGAAATACACAGGTCAGATGGCTAGGGTCCAGTCTCAGCGCACACAAGTGTATAGACCATGTACTGTCAGGATGTACAATAACTGGATGGAAACCCATGTGCTCATACCTGCAGTTATACACATGTCAAATAACAGACACTGAGCCTTCACTCAGTGGTTCCATACTTAGTAGGATGTATGCTACCTGGCCTGCCACCACAGTATCCCTGACATGTATGGGGACTCTCCCTCCTGTGACAGTTAGTTTTGTGTGTTGGGGCTGTCTAGCATGGTATGAGATGTGAGCTTGCAGTGCTAGGGTGCTCCTGTGTGTCCTGTACCAGTCGTATAGTACTGCACACATATCAACATACTCAAACATCTGCATTGCAGAGTCCAGTGTGGGCAACATGCCACTTGCAGTTTACATGTCCATCATTGCATTAATACTTTCATTACCTTATCCCCTGTGCTACCTATGTATGTAGCCTTCTGTTGACATCCTTACCACTAGTATGCCAACATGTGCAGATGATACACTATGGTACTTACCATGGGTGTAGACAACAGTACATGACAATCATACCCTTACTGCATCAGGCATGCTGTGATATACCCACAATTATTTCAGCACACAGTACTGTTAACAACATGATACTATTACTACACGTCTATGTAGTCACCCTGTGCATCAGCAACATGCTAACCTGTACCTGCACTGATGTTACAGATTGCAGGAGGTGGCACAGTTTCATCATATGCACAGGGTGTGAACTTGGTATGCCTGAGTCAGCCACCGATACCACTGATTGACATGTATGTGTATGTGTGTTGGTGAGGGACAGCAGTACAAGGTGGGGCAATGTTGATGCAGTGTGTGCATGTATGCGGTAGCCCTAGGTGTTGTTAATTCGCATGTGTGTATGGCTGCACACAGTTCCACCTCATGGCTGCCATATACTGGTGTTTGTGGACAGCCACAGACTGTACCTGCCAGGTCATACAGATCAGTGTCTCTGGCCACGGACACGGTACCTGTGCCTTGCAGGGGTGCTACGGACCGTATCCGGTACCAACCCAGACTGGGTACTGTCATCAGAAGCAGGTGTTCATTGACTGGACACAGATCCCTGTCAGGCCTGGCCAGAGCCACGTGCACGTTGTCTCCTGGGGCGGTCTGATGACAGCACAGACCCAGCATTGCTGGGGCTGCTGCTGGCACTATGGGGGCGGCCGCGGCCCTGTTGTCATCCGCGATGACTGCCAGCTGCTGCTGTTGCTGGCATACGCCCAAGTCGACTCCTCAACCGTCCACCATTGCTCTGGCTCATGGACATGTAACAGCAACACACCATGCGTCATAGAGTAACTCAACCAAGTAAAGAACCCTGAGGTAGAAACCAGAAGAACCACTGCTCGAACAGGAGGTATTTACAACAAGAAGTTTTAATATAGTGGTTCTTCTGGATTCTACCTCAGGGTTCATGGACATGTAGTTGTGGAACCGGTCTAATATGTCCCCACAACGTCTGTCTATGACATCGGTGAAATTACGGATGGCAGCCGCAATGTCACGCATACTGTCAGTCATGGCTGTGCGACATGCTGTCAGCTCCCTCAGACCCTGTCTGGTGTACCGTTCCATACGTGACTGTGCCTGCATGACAGCCCGAAACATAGCTGAGGTTGTAAGACCTCTGTGGGCACGTCTGACAGGGGCAGTACGCTCATGGATGCTCCCACGAGAACCCCTGGACAACTGTCTCTGTGGTACCATCTCAGGGCCATGCCCATGGCTGCTGTGTGGGGAGGCATGTGCCACAGATACCACATTACCCTGGTCAATGCCCACTGTATGCTGTCCATCACCTAGGGACATTGGTGACAAAGGGTGTATTGGCAGGATAACTGTGCATTGATGGGGTTGACAGCTGTGTACTGTCAATCGGCTGACCAATGATGGACCCTGGCATACCTTCCTGTGCCATTACACAGATGTCATAATTATCAGTACCCATGGCACCTGATTCAGGTTCCCTGCTGCATGACACCAGAGCAGCACCAGAACCTGTGGGAGGGAAACAGGAAACACAGTTTACAATGTCTACACAATATTACCAGTGATGCACACATCCACACATGCACAGGTCCAGACATGCACACATGCACACATGCACACACATGCACAGGTGCACACATGCACACACGCACACATGTGCACGCGCACACATGCACACACAGGTGCACACATGCACAGGTGCACACATGCACCCATGCACACATGTGCACGTGCACACATGCACACACGCACACATGCACAGGTGCACACATGCACATGTGCACACGTGCACAGGTGCACACATGCACACATGCATACGTTTACATGCACACAGTTGCACACAGTTGTACACTACTCAGTATGCGTGATATCAACACACAGGCACAGACACACCTGCATGCATACACAGAGCACTACTAAGTGAGCCTAATATTACTATTACTATCAAGACTATTAAAGGCATTGTTAATACACACTCAACAGCATGGATGGGCTGCATTGCTGTTACACCGGAGGGACCTGCAGAAGTGAGGAAACTAATGTCAGTGGGCACAACTGTGCCATTGTTACTGAGTATGATACAGGTCAGTAGTACAACAGTCGCCTTTCACAGGTCAGCTGCTGACATTGAGGATATCACACTTGCACATTAAATACTATGATGACAGCTGCAAACCAAGGACACACCTCACACATGCATTAACTACCAGTGTACACAACAGTCAACTATACATATGGCATATTACCTGCACGCTCATAGTCTTGCTGCGTGGCTCCAGCCTCCATCATAATGCATGTCTGCTGCTGTTGTTGTTGCTGGCGGACTGGAGCCACTACACTCATGAGTAGTCCCTCCAGTCTGGTGAGTGGGGGATGTGTAGCCACCCCACCACCTGTGGCGACCTGTTGCCTGTGGATATCCGACGCACGCTGACGGACATTTCTGATTAAATCACTGCAGTGTTGTCGTACCTGCTCATATGTCCTATTATGCGTGCCTATGTCATTTACCCGATGGACCAGGTCGTGCCACAGTGCAGCCCTCTCCTGCTGATTCTGGCTGGTGCGGGAAAAGCGTATTGCATAATCCCACACCAGGCTCTGGTGTATCTCCTCATCCTCAGCTATGGAGTAAGCTGGATTTCGCGGGTGAGCCATGTTCCTGAAAAAGAAAATAACCTGATATCAGCAATATATGTCAGCAGAATTTGGCACACATACTACACATGCTACTCGACTGTTATGATACAACATATCTCACATATATAGCATCTGTCTGTCTATTGGTGGATACACATGTAAATGGCCAGGTATCAGTGCTCAGCCAGCAACTGTGCAACAGTACCTGGCACACTCCATACGACATACTACCAAACCCCAGCAGTCAGAACACTGATTCAGGTCCAGAGCACCTCCTCACTCTGGGGGTTTGTATCTAGGTACTGTATGGCCTACATCATCAACTACTGTGAGCTGACCACAAACTAATTGCCCTGGATATACATATCCCACCTCCACCACCAGCACAAACGACTATAGTGAATAACATTGCAGATGTTTACACTTTGTAACAGTGACATGGTATCCTTTCAGCCCACTGGGCCAGTGGAAGATACAACCCACAATGCTGACCCCTACACAAATGCTTTCTACAGACATCTCCGAGAATACATGGATCATGCAATCCCATATATGACCGAGACACTCTCCACAAAGGGACAGCATCCTGTCTGGTGGACCCCAGCCATAGACAGATTGTATTACAAAAGATGGCAGCTACTGCAAGACAGAGCATAATTCCATAAAGGGAAGGCATGTCTGAGCAGCACTAGTAAGGATCTATTTTCCCTCATACAAACATCCATGGGCAACTTTGAGAGGGAAATCAAGAGGGACACTACAGATAACCAGAAGGCCTTCTTCAGTTATGTTAGCAACCTGGTCAGAATCCCTCCTCTATGCTCATAGTTAGCACACAACAACAAATAATTCACTGAAACCACAGATATTGACAACTTTGTGGCAGACAGATTCAGTGCAGGTGTCACCCCTCCCTCTCCCGCAAAATAAGACATAGTTATCCCAGCTGACTGTAATCTCCCTGTCATCACAGATGTCCAGGTGAGAGCCGCCCTCAGGAAAGCAGAATACACAACATGACTGGGACCTGATGGTATCCCCGGTTGCATGCTACATGAACTCTGACATGAGCTAAACACACATATAGAAGTGCTATGTAACACTAGCCTGACTACAGGATATGTACCTGTACACTGGTGCACAGCAGCAGTGGTTCCACTCCACAAAGGAGGCACCTCAACATACCAATACAATACAACACAATACAATACATTACAATACAATACTATACAATATGCTATTGCCTCTGGGACTACAGCAGCATACTGTTCTGCTACCCTGACCATTGTGACACATGTGGTGTGATGGTACCTGCTGCTGTCACACAGTTACACAGGGTGACTCATATGGCATATTACCTATCTGACTAACATTCAGCAGGGGTATGTGTGACATGTACTCATGGGGAGGCTTGCTTCTTAACACTGTGTGGTTTATTGCAGGGTATGTCTTATCTGTGGGTAGGAACCTTTACCTCCACATGTGCTCTCTATTGCAGTGGCATGGACGACACATAGCAGTCATTTAGGTTGTGGATGGTGTGAGGTGTTACTATGGTTGTTGGACATTTGTGTGACTTACTTATGTAAATCCAGGAGTGGTAACCTCTATGTGGGTAGTATGTGTGTACTCTGTGGTGTTGTCAGTCACTGTGCATTGGTAATGTGTTTGAATGCATTGTTACAGTTTTGTACATGTCACTGTGTCCTTCTCCATATCTGTAGCTGTCATGTGAGGTACATACCATGGCATCCATTATGTGGTGTGGAGGGGTACACCGACCTACATGTCCATAGCTGACACACCATGTCTGCTGACACATACCATGTGCAGGTATTCCAGGAATAGTGTGCCACTGTGAATATCATTGGGGGGACTATTGTACACATTTATGACCCTGTTCACCCCTGACACATGCAGTGGTGGGCAGCCAATCACATATCTGGTGGTTACTGGTGTAGGTAATTTGAAATGGGGTATGGTACTCCAGTTTTGACACTGGTGTTCACTCCATGCCTTTGTCACCAGGCACCTGTTGCAATACATCTGTACACATGTGCCTCACTCAGAATATATATACATCTCTCTCTCTCTATATATATATATATATATATATATATATATGTACATAGATATATCTATATGTATATATATATATATATATATATATATATATATATATATATATATATATGTATACATATACACATATATATATATATTGATGTACATATATTGCTATAGATATGGAGAGGGAGGGGGCACAGAGGGGGTGAGAGTGACAGAGGGGGTGGGACAGGGGGTGTTGAGGTGTTGAGGTCGTCATATACAGTCATACCTGTAGATAGTCAGATCAGTCTGTCTATGTATATGCATCTACATATATCTATATCTGCATGTGTGTATAACATATATATGTTTGTACATATTCTATCTATCTACATCTGTCTATGTATTCCTACATCTCTCTCTATGTATGTATACATATATGTATATTATATATATATATATATATATATATATATATATATATATATATATATATATACATACATACATATTTTGACATACATACGTATCCATATGATAAACAAGTATATTAACATGTTTGTCTACCATACTGTATACACACACTAACATACTGCTAAACATACATAACTGTGAAACCTACTTTGTACATTGCACTACAACCTACAGTCAACCTACATTGATATGTGCACATAGATGCTCTCACATACAAATGTATGTACAGCCTTCACTGATAGTTGCTGTATGTCCCCTGCCCTTTGCACATCTTCATATACATATGGATACAGACCAATGACACATATGTAGGGTTAACAGTATGTAGACCTTTATAGTATTACTTTACATTACCTGTGTTTGTCACAGCTGCTTGTGTTGCCGTCTGGTTTTGTGTCTTGCTGCTCCACTTGCCAGTTGTCAGCTTTCAGGTGGCTGTTGCTGAACAGTTTTGTTTGTGTCTGTTTAATTTCATTTTTCTTTGTCTCTGTCTCTGTCTCTCTCTCTCTCTCTGTCTGTCTCTCACTTCCTCCTCAGGGTGCAATGAAAGTATTGCATGTGTGGACTGGGAGTACAGCATACTTTTGTAGGTATCTGCATATGTCCATGTGATGGCCTCTGCACCAATTGTTAGCCAGCATTTGCTAATTGCATGCAGCCAGTTGTGTACTGATTGCAGTTCTCATTGTGATTTCAGAACAGTGCTATAAAAAGGTATGTGAGATAGGCGTAGCCCTTTCAGATTTTAAGGGCAGGGACCGTGCTGGTATGCTGTGGACAATGTTCTGTGAGTGTAAAGGTTGGTATCTCTCATATTTCCAGCTGTGTTGTAGATTAACATTCCTCCATTCATTTCTCCAGTTTCCTGTACTAACTGTGTATGTACACGGACACCTACGACTACTACTACTGTTAATGTGTGTGTGTGTGCTTTCCTTGCACTTTTGCTTGCACTTTGTTGCTATGGCTTCCATATTTGCCCTTTACAGTCACTACTTGTATGCCTGCTAGGTGTCCTGACTATAGTGTGCTGCTGTGGCTTTCCTATTTTCCATGTACATTCACACCTTGGAATGCTTGCTATATCTGCTAGGGTGTTACAGCATGCAGTGTGGTCTGGCCATGGTGTGGGCCTTGACATCTATTAGGGTATTTGAGTATGCTGCTGAGCAGGCCCCAGAGACTCTTAGGTGCATCTGTTATCTGCCTCATGGAATGGTACATATCAGTGGGGTACACCCATTAAATTGTCTGGTATGCTGCAGTTGTGACTGTGGGATAGCATGAGCATATGTATTACTACACTTTTTCTGCCATGCAAGTGTTGCATACTTTCAGGACTCCATAGTTACCATTGCATGTGTTGTAACACCTTTCTGCCTACTGTTTGTACATTTCACATGGAGTCTGTGGGGCATCCCTGTAACTCATTCACTGTTGCTATGTCTAGGCTCTTAACTATTCAAATATGGTGGTGTCAGACCTCTCATGTGTACAAATATTTGCAGGTTGTCCACATTTCTGCCTCATATTTTGGTCAATATCTCATGCACAGCTTTTTTTGACAAATCACTCTGGGCTCAAGTCAGAATATAGTGACAAACATTCAAGTTTCAGACTTCATACCCTTCCAAACATCCCACAAAATGCAGAACCTGTTACTCTTTGAACTGTCTGAGTTTGTTGTAACATTATTTGTAATGTGTCCCTGGTTTTGGCCCTTTGCTCCACATATTTTATTACTTGGTCCAGATGTGTTCCTGTAAGAGGTTGTGGGGTATGGGCAGTGATTATCCTGCTGTGAGTATGTGTGTGGCTTGCAAGGTGCTACAGTGACATTATTACCTACTAGCTACCAACTAGCATGGCTGTTTCTGTTCACACACTACTGTTATGGAAATCCACTAGTTTTGACAGTAATTCTACATGACATGCTTTGTGTACTACACATCCTATATTCCCTTTACATTCATTCCTACTATTACATGATATATTTATTTTAGCACAATGTTCTTGTATAACAGTCATGGCTTAGTGGTAAGTCATGCAGACTACTGTTTCCAAGGTCCAGGGTTCGGGACTGACAGTGGGATTTTATTTTGCTTTTGAACTGACTACAGGACCTGTCAATCAAAGTGACTAAGGCACTTTTAAGCAGTTGTAACCGGGTTAGCGCTGGTTTGCGCGGAGCTCACGCATGTGCACTGGCATTTAGCTCCGCGCACACATGCGCACACCCGCTTACAACCGCTTAAACGTGCTTACTCTTGCGCACACCAGCACTATTTTCTTTGAAAGAAATGAAAATGGGGAGACAGGAAAGTGGTGAAAAAGGGGTCACAAAGAGGGTAAGACAGTAGTGAAACAAGCTTTGGTTTTGCAGGTGGGATGTAGGTAAGGCCCATAGCTGCCCATTTCTTCATCAGCAACAGCTGTGCATATGTTTGTAATTTGGTGTGACATTTGATACCTTCCACCCCTGAGAGAGGTGTAAGGACAACAATAATACTTGTTGTACAGCCAATTGTAATTGATAGTTTCCATGTCCGGCAGACATATGTGCGGAATGGGCAGCTATGTATGGGGCATAATTTCTTTGTGGGTACAGAGTGCACTTTTTTTTTTTCAGGTGAGAGTGGTATGTCAGGTGAAGGAAGTCGGTATAGCTGGGGAGGTAGGTTGGGTAGGTCAACAGACAAGACAAACAAGACGCATACAGGGGCGGTGTATGACACGTGTGGGGGAGTTACACAATTGACGGGGATGTAGGTTTGGATATCCAGAGCCCATGAGCCCACAGATGGCAACAGTGGAACTGATATCCCCACCCATGGGCAGTTGCCACTGTTTATTCACTGCCCAGGACGGGGCTGTGCTGGGGGCTGTGTAGGCCGGGCAACAGGTATGCCCGTAAGTTGTACCACCTGTGCCTCAAGCTGGCATAGGGGCCCAAGAACAGAGTCCTGGATCTCCCTACGCACCACAGTCTGGATGCTACGGAGGGTGAGTGGTGGTTCTCCTCCGGCCACGCTTGCAGAGGGGGGACGGGCCCCATCCCCTGCAGCACTTCCACCCGCAGGTGGCACAGGGCCACCGGAAGAGGGTCCAGACTGGGCACTAGTGCCAGGTGCACTAGCCAGCTGAGGTGGGAGAGGTGGGTTCACTGGAACCCGCCTTCCCTGTCGTCCTATGTTTTGCATTATGGCATGACAGTTTGGGTTAGTAACATACAATACCATTCGCAATTAGTTGTAACAGCATGCATTAGTATTCCCATTAACCAAACACCCAGATATTCACACCATTGAACAGCGAGCATAACACATGCATAATTTGAACAGCAATACACAGTCCAACAACATGCAGGGTTGATTGATGGCAACAGGCCATCAGGTTTGGATGTATGAACAGGGCAGATGCATCAATGGACATGCAAATATTTATGACCCAACAGGACAAATGTCCAGGGGTGTTAATTGTGATTGCACATACCAATTTCACGTGGAATGGATTATATGTGGTTATAGGGTGGGGTCAAGAAAATATTATTAACACCTTCGAATACCAATACATATGCTGTACATTTCTAATAGCTACAGATATATACACACTACTGTTCTAACTACAGTTTCCTATATGATAACTACTTCAATTTGGTGATAGGACTGTTACTGCTACATCAATATACATTTTATTGTTATTCATACACGTTCATATCTGGCTTTGTTCAGCTACATCATCCTGCTACATTTGCTTTATATAGCTATAGACAACTGTGGATGTTTGATATTTCAGACAATCATACTATCTGCATATTGCAGACTGAGAGCAACATATCCAGATTTTGGGATACACATTCCAGCTGCAGCAACACTTTGGACACATTTCACAGTTTGGTTCTACTTGTCACATTCATTTCATTCTGTACTGACTGCAGTATACTTTATTCAGGGTTCTTACTACTTTATTGGTGGATTCATAACTCTTTCTCACACTCTCTCACTTGTTTTCATTTTACTATTCAGGATGGTACTTACTTCTAGGCTTTATTGACATGTTTTACCTGTAGTTATTACAATCCTTTCCAGCAGTCTCACTTCTGTCATGTTTCAGTATTTCAACAGGGATATATTTCACACATGTGATTTGCTCATCTTCTGCAGCTGTACTTTTCAGCCTGCTGCAGGTTGTGTACTATTATATTACAGGTGTGGCATCTTTATTTCAGACTTTATTTCAGACATTTTCATTTTTCTGTTTGGATTACAGACTGCAACACACTTTTCTAATCAAGCAATACTTGCAAACACTTTTACACTGTTACTTGCACATTTTATTACTTAGTGACTACACTGCACTCTTTTGCTAACTGTCATACTTTGATATTTCTTTACAGTTACTGGGAGTGGATTACTGACCTGCCTGGTGGCACAACCGCACCAGCCTATCGCCATAGGCTCTGTGGTTCGCAGAACGGACACCTGCAGCTGTAATATAAATGAAGTAATATTGGAATACACATCTCCATAATATCAGCTAATTTAATTTCTTACATACATAATTAAATGTAACTTACTCAGTAGTGGGGCGTTGGGCATTTGCCAGGCCTCCTGGATCCAAAGGTTCAATTGGTCCTGCTTGCGTCTCTTCAGGTCCGCATGGTGGTGACGGACCTGCTCATAAGTCCTTGGAATCCCTGTGGCACTGGTGAGATCATGAGCCAACCGGTCCCACGCCTCAGCCCTATATGCTCCCCACAGGACCTGGCCCTGCATGAGTTGGGCCTCATGATTGTGGACTAGGAGCCAGACCATGTATCTGGACTCCTCAATGCCCCACCTCTGTGCTCGAAAGCAACTACCCTCACCTACACCTGACATTCTGGCTGCAAGTCAGTTCTACAATTGTTTATGCTGTGTATTCCCACCTATGGGGCTTATATATGCCATTTTTCCCTCACTTATCTGTGATTGGCCATTTTGGAATTGTATCCACTTCACAAAACCTGCTTTGTCATGCTCCACTTTCTATTCATTCCTATATATTTGCTATTACTGCATTTGTGAGTACAGCTGTTGTGGCTTAGTGGTTCAGTACCTTGACTATGGTGCATGGTATCCTGGGCTTGAACCTGGCCACTGCTTTTTATATTTTATGACTGTCTAGACAGGCTAGGGGGTGTGTCTGTGTAAAGGCAGTTTTGTTACAGCTTGATCAACGTTGCCCGTCAGTTAGCTTGTTTGCGCGGTGCGCAGCTCCGTGCAAACGGGTTACGCTGGTTCATGCCTCATTTGGCTGTCAGCACGCATATTACGCTCAGCTCAGCTAGGGTCACACAGTTTCAGCATGTGAAACCACTGCTCAGCTACGGGCACTCATTTTGCACCTGTTAAACCACTGCTCAGCTACGGGCACTCATTTTGCACCTGTTAAACCACTGCTCAGCTACGGGCAGATGCACTCACCTTGTTAAACTGTAGCTCAGCTATAGGCACATCTGGCATTTTCTATTGTTTTGTTACCTCACATTTCTTCAAAATAAATGGACTATTTCATTACATTTTACATAAATTGTGATTTTATATGTGTACATATTTGTCAGGGACTTGTTTCGTGCTTATTTTACTAAAAAAAAAAATTGATGTTGTGGGGGCTCAAACCATGGATGCCTGCTTTTCAGCCAATGTCTCTACTGCTACGCTATTGCTTCTTGGCTTACTTTGCATATTTAGTTCTTATATGCTTTCCCACTGACTGCTAACTGTGGCTGTGCTATGGGCACGCCCGCGCAAACGAGCGCACTCACGGGCAAACATCTTTACAATTTAAAAAAAATTATAAGATGTTCATTTGTACATTTTATGTTCGTAGTCTGTGGGGGCATGTGTTGTGTTGTGTTTATTCACATTTCCATGGACTCTGTCATGGGTGTTTACTTTGGGCACTTTTACTCTTCTGGGGGCGTGTCCGCTTGCAGGGCTCGGCCTACGGACACGCCCCCTACTGTATTACACGGACCGTGTTAGCCTTAGGTGTGATTCAGCATGCTCTCATGAATATGCAGAGCATGCTGACATCACTCCGTTTAACTGCAGCCTCCGTGTAAGAGTTATAACTCTTACACAGAGGCTTTGTGAATCCTGCCCATACTTTATAGTGTTATGGAAATGAGCAACATTATAGTAATGAGACTAATTATAAATGTATGTGAAAGACATAATATATAGTGTTATAGAAATGAGCAACATTACAGTAATGAGACTAATTGTAAATGACTGTGAAAGACATACTATATAGTATTATGGAAATGAGCAACATTACAGTAATGAGACTAACTGTAAATGACTGTAAAAGACATATTATATAGTGTTATAGAAATGAGCAGCATTACATTAATGAGACTAATTGTAAATGACTGTGAAAGACAATATAGTTTTATGGAAATGAGAAACATTACAGTAATGAGACTAATTGTAAATGACTGTGAAATACAAAATAGTGTCATGGAAATGAGCAACATTACAGTAATAAGACTAATTGTAAATGACTGTGAAAGACATACTATATAGTGTCATGGAAATGAGCAACATTACAGTAATGAGACTAATTGTAAATGACTGTGAAAGACATACTATATAGTGTTATGTAAATGAGCAACATTACAGTAATGAGACTAATTGTAAATGACTGTGAAAGACATACTATATAGTGTTATGGAAGTGAGCGACATTACAGTAATGAGACTAATTGTAAATGACTGTGAAAGACATACTATATAGTGTCATGGAAATGAGCAACATTACAGTAATGAGACTAATTGTAAATGACTGTGAAAGACAATACAGTGTTATGGAAATGAGCAACATTACAGTAATGAGACTAATTGTAAATGATTGTGAAAGACATACTATATAGTGTTATGGAAATGAGCAACATTACAGTAATGAGACTAATTGTAAACGACTGTGAAAGACATACTATATAGTGTTATGTAAATGAGCAACACTACAGTAATGAGACTAATTGTAAATGACTGTGAAAGACAATATAGTGTCATGGAAATGAGCAACATTACAGTAATGAGACTAATTGTAAATGATTGTGAAAGACATACTATATAGTGTTATGGAAATGAGCAACATTACAGTAATGAGACTAATTGTAAATGATTGTGAAAGACATGCCATATAGTGTTATGGAAATGAGCAACATTACAGTAATGAGACTAATTGTAAATGACTGTGAAAGACATACTATATAGTGTTATGTAAATGAGCAACATTACAGTAATGAGACTAATTGTAAATGACTGTGAAAGACATACTATATAGTGTTATGGAAATGAGCAACATTACAGTACACGTTAATACTGAAAGCATTAAGAACAAAAACTGATTGCTTACAGCAATGCCTTTCCAACAATAAACATCCCGTACTAGCAATTAGTGAGATCTGGCTAAAAGATCCTATAATACCCCCAGATATATCAATAGCAGCTATCATACATACTTATATAACTGACTAGGTATCAAAGCAGGAGGGGGTGTCTCGTTACTTATAAACAAACTTCTGAATGCCACAACCTAGCTAATACACCAAATCAGTCTCTGAACAGACAGTGGCTCAAACTGGGTCCTTCCCTCAGTAACCATGCATATTCACTTAAAACTATCAATAGTAGTAGTTTATATAGCTCTCCCTTGTGCAGTAACCACTTTTCAGGAAACCATTAGTGATATTTATAAAACATACTAAGAGAAGCAGCTAAACAGTAATACTGGGAGACTAATGCAGAGTTTATTTGAATAAACAGTCATCAAAGGCTAACAGAAATAAAATATCTAACATTGTCTCAGTGATCATTTTCTTATTCATGCAGTTTTCTCATTCATAGCCTGTAATCCACTCCCTTTTCAACTAAAGCCAAAGATGACATTATTATTGACATGAAGACTAAACTGGTCTCCACTGTTCCAAGCAGAAGACCAACAAACTGTACTATATGTTTCAACTTCCTCAACAGCACAGTGCTCAATAACAACAAAGAGATGATTATAGGGACAAAGTACCCCTTGTCTAAATACCACTATAAACCAACTCACTGGCAGGGGTAACGCCTGGGTAGAGCAGAGGATCACAGAACTACAGGACAACCACTGCTTCTTCACAAAAACGCACAACTGCAAAGTAGAAACTGAAAAAGCAAGCTCATCCCACAGAACTCCATAATCCAGCCTAAGCAATTTGGAAAGTGATTTAGAACATAGCCTATTTCAACAGTAATAGATCTAACAATGTGGACAGTATCAAATATATCTAGAAGAGTTCAAGTCTCAAATAAGATACATTCAGGCTTTTTCTATCTCAGGCAGCCTCACAGGAGGACCCAGGACCTGCCCCCCACCCACAATCAACCAACAACACTACAACACAACAATCCATCACACAATCTCTTGCCCCTGCACCCCCTCTGCTCATGTAAAATGAACCACTCCATTTTACTTCAGAGAAATCTCAGCCAAATCAGTCAGAAAACTATTACAAACTTTAAAAATCAACTACAATCCCTAAATTCTATAGCTTGCACATGTAAGAAATACCCTCAAAATATTGCAGATATCATGTCACTTTGCCACATGACACTCACTTGTGTTCTCCTACCATGACAGCTAGAGAATGCTTTTGTACTCTATAGAGCAATTTAATCCATTCCTGTAAAGATCTTCACACTATACTAGAGAAAATTAGACGACGTGATAAGCACCAAGATGGTGGTGGCTGTTTATATCTCACTATTTTTGGGCTCATAGTTCAGCAATTATGATAGTGAGGCAATTTTGGTTAAATGTCTCTGAATCTTACATTTAGTACATTGTGTACCAGTCCTAGACTATGCTATGGGATTTCTGCCTGCTCGTGGACATGCACAGTATTCTGCAAAGCAGTTTGCTCATGCTTGGGTAAGTCTGTGACCCTGATGGAGCAACAAGTTTCTTGAAATCTGCTCTGTTGCTCCTAGGGACACCATCTCACTGCAATGTTGTGATTGGTGGTGCATTGATAGGCTACTATAAATTAAAGTGGTATAAACAGGCCTGATACCTTGTATGGCCAGTGTGTTGTTCTCTGCTCTCATGCAACTCTGCTGTGCTACTGGATTATTTCTTGCTGTCCCACTGCCTGTCAATGAACATCATGTGGTTCCCACAATGTGAGTCAAGGAGAATACACTACTATTTACCCTGTAATATCAAGATGTGGAGTGTCCATGGCTTCTGGATAGACTAACATTGGAAGGGCTCCTGCATGGTACAGGAGGCAATCAAAAATATTTCTCTGTCTCCCGGATAAGTAATGCCATGAGCTCCTTTTGGTGAACTCCAATAAGAACCCCCCGAGATAAGATGGATGTCTCGGACTGCCTTGTCAGGGCAGTGAGTGATGCTATTAGCATCAAATGCTCCAGTGAACTGTGCCAGCATTATTACAGTAACCTAAAGAGACACTTCTTCCTGAGGTTAGGAAGAGGGAGACAGAAGTTCTACAACAAGTATCAATAAGTAAAAATTACTTACACATAGGTAGACGTTCTTGTGCAGCTATATGCAGTTATATCTGTTTGTGGAGATGTATTTTTTCTCTTTTGGCTATTTTTTTTTCACCTGGTGAGATTCATGAAAGCTGGATAATATATTCCAGGGAAGATGTGCATAATTATGTTCAAGGCTCTGAGAGGTGCAATATACAAACATTTCATCAAAAGGGAAGGAAAAAAGCTTTTTGTTTACATTCTGCTTAAATATTTTAAGTTGCACTTACAGTGACCCAGGCTATGTCTCTGCTTCCACATTTTATGGTAATGAGACTTCCAAAGTCCCTCCCCTCTTTCATTGTTATTGTCTGTTGTGTAACATTCTTTTCTATACATCCATAATACTAAGTACCCACCCAGCAAACTAGTACTGCACTTGAATAAACCTCCCTTACCACAAATTCTCTCTTGCTCATTTTCCCACAACTCACATCTGCTTGGCACCCTAGCCACACTCTGAGGGGATCCTGAGTTAATCCTGCTCCATACCTGGCAGATAATAGATTTGTTTTATTGTTTTTGCACTTCAGTTAACTGTTTATAGAGTGGTACTTTTTATTTTCAATTTATTTCTTTATTTATTCTAAAGGTCCTTAATACTTGAAATTGCCTTGTCAAGGTAGTTTTAAGTTTTGTTTTAGCATTACACTTACAAGCAATGTTTCTTGGTGTTATTACATCAAAAGATTAGCAGTTCCCTGTACAGATGCAAACACCCAAGAAAGTAAATGTTATCTGTAAAACATGCACACTTAAAAGTCACTACACCATGTATGAGTCTATCATAGTCCATGTTGAAGTTAACGACCTGATACATATTTCTCTGGACTACATGAAGACAGATATTATTGATCTCTCTGAATACATGTCGCAGGCAGGTATGCACCTTGCACTGAGCAGCATTCTACCTTCACCATGGATGATGCCACAGTATGAACAAAAGATGATTAACTTCAATAATTGGCTTAGTCTCTGGTATCTTTCCAATGGGATTCAATATCTGTCAGCATGGGAGGACATAGTTAACAGACCACATTGCTTTGCAAAGGATGGTCTGCACCTGCCTCCCCCAGGCTTCCAAATATTGACTAAAACTTTATCCACCCCCTTTGAGCCTTTTTTAGGCAATGCCAAATTGACAAACCTATTGACACAGCAAATAAAACCCAAAGAAACCTAAAGGTGTTAGTGCTCAATGCTAGGAGCCTAAACAAGAAGATTCACACCTTACAAACTCTCCTCACTCTGAAGAATATAGCCATCTGTGCTGTTACCGACATATGGTTTAAACCCACAGAAAATACTTCAGCAGTGAAACCTGTAATTCAGGTGGCTAAAACAAATCCATTGCAGGGAGACAAGCTTAGAGCACCTAGTCTGTGCATTAAACACCACTTCTATCAAATCTTAGCACAATCTAACCTAGTCCACACCCTACAAGTTCTCACTCTGGAGAATATAGACATCCGTGCTGTTATTGAGACATGTTTAAAACTGCAGAAAGTACTCCAGCAGTGCAAGGTTTCAGTGCCTTCCACACATTTAAACCATCAGCTGAACAGACAGGGACAGAACGTGGAGAAGTCTCCATATATATTAGCAACAATTATAACTCTGTGTTGGTTAAAAAGGATTCCCTGGAATTTATCCATGCGCAAATCACCTTAGGCAAAGTCCCATACCATACCACATCCTAACAAGCTATAGGTCACCCTCTATGTCCCTAAAATATCATAGCTCGTACCTACTGAAGACACTCACCAGTAAACCAAATATCCTATTCTTGGGAGACTTTAACTACCCCTGTACAGACTGGGAAACATACACTGGCTCATACTCACAGGCACAATTATTGGACTTTATTAATACAAATACCCTTGACCAGATAGTGCGCACACCCACCACAAGATTAAACAAACTGGACCTGGTACTCACCAATATGGGACAGTGCTGCACCCCCCACCCCATGTTACATCCTCACTGATGAGATTGGACCACAAAGTTGTCTCCTTCTAAATAAAAATCAACTTGGTAATCCCAGCAAAACCTGCAACAGTTAGGAACTATTCCAAAGCAAACTACACCATATTAACAGATAGTTTTTCAAACTTTAGGGACTGTCTCAACCACGATTTCACAACAACCTATATGGAATTGTTCACAGAGACCCTGTACAACCATTGAAATGGCTGTATAGAGGCTATTGTAACTCACAGAAGTAAGCCCAAAACAAACTCTTAAAACAAATCACACTGGTAAAGTCCTAACCTTAACAGGGTATATAAGAAAAGGAAAAACTTGTGGCTAAGATCAGGAAAAGCAATTTTTATAATGATAGCAGCTTTCTAATCAATTAGTGTTCTTTTTGCTTAAAGTCTGCAAAAAAAACACACCAAGGAGGCAGCAACTGAGAGCAAAATCCATTTACTGGTGTTTCTTGTACCTCAACAGATAGCCTTCAAGGAATAATACAAGCCACCAACATTCTCCATTTTATTACAAAGCTGTTCCAATCAGATACTCCCATTCAATAAATCAATTGACAGTAATTGAATAAATCAGCATTTTCCCATAAAAAGCACACAATGTTATAACAGCTATACGCAATTACTTATTTCTTATCTAATAAATCACATTTCAAACATTCAAATTAACTTCTAAATTCATATCCTTAGGCTTTAAAGTGTTATAGTTCAAAATAAACCTCCTTTCCATCCTTAAAAGACCAGCCATAACATATCCACCTCTAGCAAGGAATGGTCTAGCCAAAATACTGAAGAAAAAGCTAGTATCAGAACCCTCATGCACCCTAACAAAAGGTTCCGCAACAGGACTACCCAAATTCCTATTCCTAATGTGACCCAAATGTTCAATGATCCTCACCTTCACCATATGTTTAGTTTGCCCTATATACCATTTCACAGGAGTGCAACCACATCCAACAATATAAACCACCCCACAAGAAGTGCATGAAAATTTTTCTAAAGAGCAGAACAATTTTACATTAATTCTATTACTTGAGGTGCTACCAGGTAAGAAGAATGTGTTTCTTGAGCAGTTAAATAGTTCTGGACAGGATTTACAGAAGGAGTTTCAGCAGTCGGATACAGGCTGGAGTCGAAAAAATTGTGGTGGGAAGAAAAGATGAAGTGGTGTCTGTTGTGCAGCAGAGAAATGATGGCTTTGCTGTTTGTTCACCATGGCTACTGCTCAGTAAATGTTGAAATGTTCAGGAATGGCTAAATAGCATTAATTTATCGAACATTACCGTGACTAAAGAATTTGAAACTAAGTGCTCAAATGCTCAAGAACAGTTACAAATTGTCAATTTATTGAATATTATTGTGACTGCTCCTATCTGACATCTACTTCTTGGAGGTAAAAGCTAATGTCAAGGGCCCTTGGCTGACCAAGTCAGCAGATGAGATCAGATTGGGAGCTATCATAGACCCCCATGGCACAAACATCTTACAAAAGGGTCTAACACAGACAAATGTCTGGTGTCAAAGTCACACTCAATGCTAAGAAATGCTTTTTAGTGGCTTTTGAGAAAACTGCCACCCAGGTAATTACTCCATCAATAAGATACCCCTAAGAGCTGACCCAGCAGTCAGGGATTTGGGAACATATGTAGACAGTAAGTTGGCCTTTGACCAATATGTGGCCAAGGTAGTTAGAAACTCAGTTTATATTGCCCATCTTATAAGTAAGGGGATGGCATCAAGGTCCAAGGAAGTCAAAGTGGCACTTTATCTGGCCCCTATCAGACCCATCATTGAGTATAATGCAACTTTTGGCATGTACATGACAAGACATATGCAACAGATGGAATGCCCACAAAGATTCCTGACCAGAATAATCCAGGGCAGAAACACATTGGCCCATACAGTTTTCCGTAGAGCCCTATCTCTACACTCTGCCTCCTACAGGTTACTGACAAGCAATCTCTGCCTGGCAAACAAGGTATTCTCGGATCCAGCATTGATGGACTTTTTGCACATCCACAAAATGAACAGCATCAGAACCACTGGATCCAAGGATTTAAATTTTGCTTGTGACATAAATAAGACATGTTGGAGAGACAGATATGTGTCTCAAAGGATCCCCATGATCTGGAACAGGCTCCCCATCCATGAGAAGCAGAGTCTATTCCTAATCTTACTTAAGCATTACTTTGTCCAATGGATGGATGATTAGAAATTCACCCCAGGTCTGTCCACGTTTCTCTGACAGACACAGAGAGACAGGCATTAATGCTCAAACTATTTATCACCCACAAATAACCTCTAGAAATTTACTAACATGCCCCTTCTAATAAACACCAATGATACATAGGGAAACAAACGTGTTGGGTTGCATGGCTAGGCTTATAAAGGCCCTGGTGGTCATTAGCCTAGTATATAACTATGAACCCATGAGGGGGTATGTATATGGAGCTGGTCTTATAGCTGCATATCTCTGTTTTGCTGTCTATGTTTGCAGTATTGTCATTCAGTTTCTCCACTGCTTACAGCTTTGCTTTATGTGTTATATATCTTATGACTACATGCAGAAGTGTTCCACTATACCTCTTACCACTAGATATTCCCAACAGCATTTAAATGATACAAATGGGCTGGTGTGCCACCACCATCACATGTGTTCTAGTCTGCTTTGGATCTGTGTGATTGGTCTCATCATATGCCTTGTTCCCATCTATCCACCATGTTGTTAATGCATACTGCCCTTGTCAGCCTGCCATCATGCCCTATTATATCGGCCATTCAGCAACCCATGCCTGTGTTTTACCTGGCATACTATGGACATGCAACTGTCAGGTAATCAGGTGATCCTTCATGGTGGCTTACATATGTAAGGGTACAGTAGTATCACATGGTTTGGGGGCCCTGTGTGCACTCGTTTTGGAATGTTGATGCAGGGTACATGTGGCATGGTTACCTTGGTGTCACATCAGTCAACATATGGTATGCTTTGAATGCTGTCTGCTGCTAAGCTCCTCAAGGCTGAGCACTCCATGTTCAAAATATTGTTTCTGCCCTGCCCCAACATTGCTACCCTAACCACCACCTCTGGGAATGTTTGGGGTTATCAAGGAGTAGTAGAGAATCATCAAGCAATTAGTGGAGGAGATTATATAGGAAAAGCACATGTACTAATTGGTTCTCTGAGATAGAATAACTGATGCATGGAATAGGTTACCAAATTATTTTAAAGCAAGCACTAGTTCTGATACCTTTAAGAACAACTTGGGAATTATGTTTTCAATTTGCATATTTTATTAACTTTTCACATTATGACTTCTGAATCAATATCACATTAAGTGAAATCAATACAACATTAACTGCAGAACTATACAAACATAATGAAATTAATAACATAAAAGGAATCATCATAATACCAGCAGTTATTAACTATATACGTTATGTACATAACAGAGTCTTTTTGGCACTTTTCAACATTCTTAAATTAAGCCTAGAATCCTCATCATTACTCCAGGCCCTGTGGATGGAATCCTACTTTTATGAACAATGTTCTCCCCGCATATGGAATATTTATTTATTTATTTATTTAACATTTGTTAACCGGGAAAGTCCGACTTGGAACAAAACTAATTTTCAGTGAAGGCCCGGGGAGAAACGCTCCAGATGCATGTCTTTTTTAACATGGGAAGAAACTGGAGCACCTGGAGGAAACCCACATGAACACAGGGAGGACATGCAGACTTCACACAGAAGGCACCCCAGCTAAGAACTGAACCGGTAAACCTCTTGCTGTGAGGCAACAATGCCACTGCTGCACCACTGTATAGTCATATGACTTGTAACCCAGGTATCTGGTAGCATAACAACTTTTGTCCCCAAGGATTTATGCAGTATACCCACCAGTGGCACATTGGGGGAAGCTAAGGTCTGTTTCCATTCTTTTTCTAGCTACAACTTACTTTTTCTGCCAACGACTGGAGTGGTTGTTTTGGCATAATGGTAGGCAAGACAGGCATTATTGCTCATGCCTGAAAGATTTGTATGTAATACTCTGGTCTCTACTCACAAACTATTACAGGCTCGTCTGCAATCATTTTATTCCTTTACTCTTCCTTGACTGGGCTCTTATCTCACCTTATCTTGAGCCTTCTCAGTCTCTCTGAAATATATTGAGATTGCACCTCAGTGCTATTTTGCATAGAGCAAGCACCTGCTGTTAAATGAGTAAACACAGTAGTTACTGTAGATTAAAAAACAGTAAGAATACCTGGGATTCATACATGAGTACTGCTGGTGAAGCTGTAAGCAATGCAATCATTTTTTTTTAAACTTTTTTACACTTCCTGTGTTTCATTGAATGGGGCTAGATAACCATCTACTGTATATGTTATTGCACCTAAGTGCAATAACATTTAGTTTGAACACATGCTTAACTACATTACCCTCATTCAGTGAAACACAGAATGTGAAAGAAAGAAAGAAAGAAAAAATCATGTTATGTAATGCTTCACCAGTGTTGCTCACACGAATCCTGGAAAATATATTTCATAGCATTTCACGCATTTCATAGTTTTACACATTGCACAGAGAGAGCACCATATATATATATATATATATATATATATATATATATATATATATATATATATATATATATATATTTAAAATATGTGCTTAGGGAAATATTCAAAGATGTGTGGAAAGGGAAAACATAGCAAAACAAAAATATTTATATGTGCTATATACAGCTCTCGCTTGACAATGAATTAATGCAAGAGACATGAGCAAAGGTTAATATGAGAAGGAGAATATTTATGTACTGTTATTATTATTTAAGATGATGGATGAAATAGAAGGTGGAAAGGTGGTGGCTCTATGACATCTTATACCTTGGTTTGTCATTCTCTTAGTATGGCACAAAGGGCAAGATTCAGAGACTGATTTACCATATGTGTAACAAGATCTAAGCAGAAAGCAGAGTACACAGTGTGACACAGAATACCAGAACAATTCACATAACAGTTACGGTCTTTGCCTCCAAAGCACAATGTACAACGCTTAATCCTGACCTCTGTCCAATGCCTGTATGGAGTTTGCATTTCTCCCTATGTTTCTGTGAGGTTTCTCAAACCTTTCAAAATCATGCTGTGTGTTTTCATCTCAAACTCACCTATTAATGGAGCTGTGGGCAGCAGCACTGATTCTAGATGGTGTCCTAAAGGAGGAGTTGTATAGACCAGCCACTTTGGGCATCTACTGTGGTGCACAGTATTCTCATGATAGGCGAACACTGATTACAGACTGCATGTCATAGCTGGGCTAGCAACTCAGTAGTGTAAAATATGGCTCTAGATGATTCAGGTGTGTTGACTTATGTTGCCAAAAAGGGCATGGGTATTTTGCCTGTAATAAGTGGGTTGAGGACCCGGCCTACTTTGACCTATGCCAGGAACCCATGCTAATGGTGGGAAGAGTGTATATGTCCCTTTTGGCTAGTGTGTGTCTGCCATAAAGCCCAGCAGCCCTGGCTCAATAAGCTACTGGCCAGCCTGTGTCCAATCATCCAGCTTGGTTTACCTGGGACAGCTCTGCTGAGTGAAAGCTGCATGTAAAACCAATCAACCTTCCAAACATGAACTAAGAATTGCTACACTCATTGTAGGTTCACTGACAGGATGGAACTTGGAAGTGGATGACATAATGGTAAAAAGGAGGCTGGCCACCCTATGTATCTGGAAGACAAGATGGATGGACAGTACAGGAAAGCCACTTGGCTTGGGATCCAGTGTCTACTACTCAGGAGGAAGACAAGCTAGAAATAGTGTGGGAATTGTGGTGGAGGAGAGGCTTCAGAAGACAGTGAAGGATGTCATCAGAATCATGGCAATCTCAGCCTATGCCCCACAGCAGGGGTGTGATAATGAGGAAAAGAATGTATTCAGACAGCAGTTGCAGGACCTACTAGATAAAGTAGGGTAACATGAATTGGTGTTGATAATGGGTGACCTGAATGCACATATCAGGAAAGACAGAGCAGGAGATGAGGGTTGCTTGGGTCCACATGAGTGGGGAAATAGGAATAAAGAAAGAGGGGCCATTCTAGACTTCTGCCTAGCAAATGGCTTGATGGCGATGAACACGATTCAGCAAGAGAAACAGTCACAAGATCATATACAAGACTGGTCAACATGCAACTCAGGTAGACTTCTTAACAGTAAGGAAAGGACAGTGGGGTAGAATCAGACAGTGCAAAGTTATGCCCGATGAAACAGTCAGCCCACAGCGTAAACCACTGGTTGCAACAATCAGCTGCAAGCAGTGATCGGAGAAGGCTCTAAGTTCAACAGGGACCAGGCTGAAGACCTGAAAGTTGACTGGAGAGAAACCACAACAGTTGAAGGAATTACTCAGGGCTCTGGAACCTTAGGAATAAGAGGAAATGGATGGAGTTGAATAGGAATGGCAACACCTCCAAACAGGCATGTATGAGGAATACAGAACAGATATGCAACACAGCCAGGTATAGAAATAAGGTAGATAAGGAAAGCTGGGAGTGGAATACAGAAGCCCAGAAAATCTTCAAAAGAAAGGAGTGCAAGAAAAAGTGGGAGATAGAAAAAGATGGACCTGGCTGGGAAGGGCTACTGGTTGGCTAACAAAGAAACTAAGAGTGGAGATGCAATAGCAAAGAACAAGGTATCAGAGGCAAAATGTCGCTCAGTAGAAACTGTATCAGGTTGCAAGGCAATGACAGAAAGATAACAAAGATAGTCAGATACCCTTCATAAGGGATGCCAGCAACAAACTGCTCACCAGTCCCCAGGACATCAAAGGCAGATGGCATGAGTACTTCAAGCAGCTTCTGAATGAAGAAAACCCCACAGAAGCTGTACTGCCCCAGACAGAGCCTACAATGAAAGAGGAGGAGGAGCCCGCCCTGGAACCTTTGAAGAAGTAAGAAAAGAACTAAGGAAAATGAAGTCAGAGGAAGCAGCAGGCTCAGATGAGGTCCCAGCAGATATGATCAAGATGTTGTGTGAGAGAGGAGAGAAATAGCTCCTGAGGGTACTCATAAAACAGTATGGAGTGAAAGGCACATCCCAGATGACTGCAGAATAAGCATACTAATACTAGTGCTCAAGAAAAAAGGGACATTCACAAGTGTGGGCAGTAGAGTGGCATAAAACTCCTATCACACTGAATAAAAGCTCTGGACAGGGTGATTGGTAAATGAATATGGAAAGCAGTAGAAAATAAGATGAGAGATGAACAGTTTGGATTCAGATCAGGATGTGACACAACTGACCCAACATTTACAGTGAGACTGACACTTGAGAAGAAGCTACAGATGAGGAAAGTGTCCAACTGAGCATTCCTAGATTTGGTGAAAGCATATGAGCAGGTCCCATGAAAGTTGATTTGAGCAGTGTTACAATGGTCTGGACTCCCAGAGACACTGGTAGAATTACTGCAGGCTATGTACAAAGACCCAATAACTCAAGTATGAACAGTGTTCAGTCACACAATGGGGTTCCCGGTGGGAGTGAGTGTGAAGTCTGGGTTCAGCTCTGAGCCCACTGTTGTTCACACTGGTGATGGACTACATTAGAAAACAGCAGAGGGAACAGATCAAAAAATTTGCTATATGTAGACAAAATGGCATCACAGGCAGAATCTGAGTAAGAACTTAAGCAAAGGATAGGGGAATGGAATGCAAAACTGAAGGCACATGGGATGAAACTGAGTACAGGTAAGACAGTTGTAATGTCTGCAAATGGGGGAAATCAGAAGAAGCTGTGAATTGAGATAGAAGGGAAAATAGTTAAACAGGTTAGCAGCTTTGAAAATCTGGGAGGGGTGGTTAAGGAGAAGGGAAGTCTGAATGAGAAGGTCAAAGCTAGAATTAGAGGGGCTACAGCCAAATGGCACAGAATGTCAGGGGTAGTATTTAACAGAAAAATGCAAAAGAAGCTGAAAAGTAAAGTGTACAAAACAGCAGTGTGACCAGTACTACTGTTTGGTACAGAAACCTGGGCAGTTAAGGCAGAGCAGTTAAGGAAGCTAGAGGTGATAGAGATGAAGTGCTTGAGATAGGTGGTAGGATGCACACTGTGGGACAAATGAAGAAATGAGGACATAAGTGCAGATGCAAAAGTGGCTTCAACTGAAGACAAGGTGAAAGAGAACAGATTACAGTGGTGTGAGCACATGTGCAGAAAGGCAGAAGATAATCTGGTGAAGATGATTTGAGGCAGACAGGAAGAAGGCAAGAGAAAATGAGCATCCAGCAAATCAGTGGCTGGATTGTATGAGCGAAGACCTGTGACAATCAGGCATGAGTGCCAAAGAAAGATGGTGACAGGGGGAAAAGGGGTTGCTGATGGTGATGATGATGATGACAGTGTGACACAAACACAGCACTGTGTATAAAAGATGCACAGCAAGTGATTCTGAACCTTAACATAGGAAAACAGTGTCCAACGTGTACATGATGAAGCAAGACATAAAACAGGAGCTTAGCCATACAGTAAAGACTGATGTCTACAGCACTGTCATACCATATAGGTGGTTTAAAGAGATACATATGGGTATTATGCAAATGTAACTTGACTTATATGTTGTAGCATGGTATGTGACTCCTATTATATATGCTTGAAATTTAAGGCTTGAGGTTTTAATTGTGGTACTGCTCACTTCATTCAAGAGCAATTTGTGTTGCTAAAGTGTTATAATGTATCTGAGCTTCTTCACTGTCAATTGCTGAATGCTATTTCCTAAAGTGAAGCAGTCCCACAGTGAAGTCAGTAAAGTAATGGGAGTTGGAGGTCTAAAACTCAACATGAAGGGAGGCAAAGCTTACCCCACTGCAAAAATGCTTTATTGTTGTTTTTCTATTTCCTTTAATCATAAACCTGACAGTCCCAAATACGAGTTATAAGAATATGTTACTTAAGTTGTGAGTTTTGAGCTACATTTACTGTGCATTTGTAAGTTAAGGGGAGTAGTTTAGAAGGCTCATGGTGGATCTTCTGTAACTTGTAGTCATGGCAACTTAGCTCATGTACATGAGTCTGAAAGTGCAGCTGGAACACAAGTGCAGCCATGATATGACAGTTGCAGCACCCAGCTGTTTCTTACATTGTCTGGCAGAATGATGCACATCATAGTACAAATCAAGGGCAATACCCCTATGGAATCTGTGGGAGGTAGGGGGAATTAATGACGGACATGCAACAGTCCCAGTGAACAACTGTACCAATAAGAATGAGAAACACTGAGTAGTAATCATGGTATGTGTTTCTGTTCAGAGAATTTGTGAGACTGGCATATGGTTACCCATTCACATAGTCTCATAGCATTACAAACTGGGCATTCAGTCTAGGGATGCAGCAGGTTTTGATACTACTGTACTTTAGGATTGCTACAGCCCAACCACCTTTATGGAGTCTATGAGCTGTACCAAGTTGTATTCTTCCATTCATATGCACAAACCTTACAGAAATGATTCACAAGCTGTAGGTACTATTTCAGTCCCTCAAGTATTACAGTACTTGCTGCCTTATATATCAAATGAAGAAAACAGTAGTTAATGACATTGAAGTGATACGTTTGCATAGGCAGTTTTTTTGTTAAGCTGTTTTTTAATAAATTTTTAACTGCATGTGCTGTGAACTGTAAGCTGTTTCTTATTGTCATGATTTATACAATTCAACCTGTTGGGTATTGTTGCATAACTTGTACTTAATATGAATATCAGTAATACACTGGTAATGTTTTATTGTTATCATACACAAAAATGTGTTATATTTTCTGTTTTTTTAAATATTTCCATAATGGTCTACTTAATTTACATGCCTGGGGATACAAAAATGTCACATCCACCAACTTAACTCTGTTTACTGTGTGTATGACAAGCCAAAGGCTCACTAAGAATGCCTCAAGACTTATTAAGACTGTTTGCAGTTAGGCAAATGTGCTAGATGAGCAGTAGGGGCCTGCAGGAAGATCATCTTGGACCACATTGCAGCTGCAGGGAAGTACAGGCAACAGTAGTACTCATCCATTGAGCACAAGTCTTAAAGGTACTCAGAAAGAACCCATGCACGCGGCTGGTTATAAGGCTCATGTGCTGATCGATTTTCTTATCCCAAAGATACAAACATACAGATAAGATTCTTGTGGAAGGTAGTAAAGGAAATATAATTAATGTACAAGGGTACAGGAAGTAGTATGGCCACACAAACAGATCACATAGACAAGACTGCAAAGGGAGGTGGTGACATGTTAAATGGAAGCATAAAAAACACAAAAGCCATTCAGCTCTGAGGTGATTTGGACTCTCTGCCCTCTTCACTTAACTGTACATAACATTTCATTTACTAGTTGAGCCATGGAAGCAGTCACACCAAAGGCATGAGAACTGAAAGCACAGCTGCAGGTTGTCAAAACTTTTTCAGATAATATTAGATTGTCATTTGGTCTGGATAAATGTGCAAAAGGAACCTATAAAGCAGGAAGCATCAGTTTGGGACAAGAATGTGATATAAAAGAACTTGAGCAAGAGGGAGAGTATAAATACTTGGAAATTGATGAAGGATCAGCAATAAAACATGAGCAAATGTGAATAAAACTCAGTAAGGAATACTTTAGAAGACTTAAATTAATCCTGAGAACAGCACTGACATCTAGGAACAAGATCCAAGCTATAAATCAATTTGCTCTTCCTGTCCTAATGTACAGTTTTGGAGTGATTGACCGGCCCCAAAAAGTGTTGGATAGATTAGATATTAAAACAAGAAGGATAAAAATCAGTGTATACCAAGATTATATATTCTGAGTTGCGAAGGAGGGATGGGCCTCCTTGATGTCAAGCAGGAATGGAAATCAAACCAGAAGTAGATAAAAAACAGGCAGCGACTGAATGTGCCAAAAAACAAATGAAAGAATATAAGGTGAAGGACCAGATGAGAGGGCAAGAAATGTGGAAAAAACATAAATATAGTTGCAAGTATAGAAAACCTTAGGAAGAGCCTCATGTTGCTCAAGAACAAACACAGAAATGGTTAAGGAGAGGCGAATTTAAACCACAAAATGAAAGGTTAATATTGGCAACCCAAGATAGTGGGCTACATACACGCTGGTTTACAACGTCCATTGAGCATGTGGGAGAAACAGAAAAATGTAGGATTTGTAAAGCCGAACTGGAAACAGTCACACACCTTGTTGCTGGTTGAGACACAGTAATGGCAGAAAGACTATATTGTGAAAGGCATAATAATGTGGCGAGACTGTTGCACTGGGAATTGTCCAAACATTATTGTACTGAAGTGGCTGAAAAACACTGGAAACATGAGCCACAAGGCATCATAGAAAATGAAGTTTATATCACATGGGATCACCCATTACCAACAGTTCAAAAGATAGATGCTAGAAAACCAGATATAGTAGTCCAAGAAAAGAAGACAAAAATTGATGATTGAAATCGCCACATCCAGTGACTATAGTGTCTTGTGTACAGACAGACACAAAGTCATAAAATACCAGGATCTGCAGGCAGAAAGGAGAGCAATGTGGAAGAAAGATACCCAGACAATTTAGTGTATTAGTAGTAAGAGCAATGGGTCTTATAAAAAAGAATTTACAATCATATTTAGATATGTTACCAATCCATGTAACCCCATACGGATTGTAGAAGGAGTCATTACTGGGCACATTGCGGGTGCCGCGAAGAGCACTTTTGGTTGACATCAATGATTGAAACAATACTAATTTCATGAACTTTAATCATACTTTAACTTAGGAATGGGGTCCATTCCCATCATGGTATTAGAAACCCAAAAGATTTGGAGAAATTATAAAATGTCATGAGCTTTATCCTATTTGCAGTTTCACACTGCCACACAATGACACTCAGCACATCTGCATACCCAATGGCAGCTGAGGCTAATATATGTAGTACATGACAGTAGCTGTACTTCATCATTGCTAAGCTATGACCACTGCCCCTTTGGGTGCACCTGGGCATTGACAGTGCTCTTCATGAGCTATCACAGGCAGTATGATCATAAAAGATAAGTGATTTTGGAAGCCCTACATGGGAATGCATGAGGTATGTTTATTTTTTGACCAGATTATAGATAGATTGGAAATGGCAGAAAATGAAATAGATGAAAATGGGAAGCAAGAAAATAGTAGAAAAAGGTGAGCAACTAAGAAATGAGCAAGATAAAGATGAGAAATGCGGGGTATTTTTTGTGTGTGGGAGACAATTTTTAGGTAGGTACTTTGGGGAAGGAAGGAAGTAAAGGGAAGGTAACAGGGTTATATTAAGCTGCAGGGTAATACAACTATGACAGACAGGGCATGTGATAACATGATAAGGGGGGCACAAAGGTGAAGTAGACATTAGACAAAAAGGGAGAAGAAAATGATGGGGGGGACAACAACCAACAAGGGTGATCATGGTCACAAAAGGTAGGAGAACACCAAGTTGGGGAACACCAAGTTGGGGTATTCTCAGCTGCAGTCTCTCTCAGCTGAGGCCCAATGGGAGATTACTTGCTACCCTGGGTATATTGGGAGATTACTCACAACCCTGGGCACCATCACCACGGGGCCCAATGTCAGATGATGGAGATGGTGCTGGACAGGGATGTGACTCAATTAGTGGCTGAAATGACCAAATTAGATATCCACTCTCCTGCTTATAAACTCCCCCAATGGGTGACAAAAGTGTCACCTCTACTCACTCTACTAATAGTGAGTGCAAGTGTTCAGCATCTGGTGCAGAGCTACCAGAAATGGGTAGTGCACATAGGGCAGAAGGTGTGGACGTGACTGTGCAGGCTGAGTGTTTCCTGTAATAGTGGTGGTAGTGACAATGCTGCTGCTGCTACCTGTTGGGGGTCGATAGGCTTTACCTATGGGATGGGTGCAGGTCGTTTGGCTACTACACATAATAGTAAAAGAAATGAAGAGAAACACAATAATAAATGAAATAAATGTATGCAAGACAGAGGACATTAACAAATGGGGAGAAGTTCAAACATAACAAAAACCTGAAGCTCTTACTATACTGAGTATGATACACACAAACATAATATACTTATTAGACCACAGAAAAACATTTCTCAATTTAACAAAGCTGTTAGTAAACACAATTGAGAGGGGGACCTGAAACAACAACCATCATAACCTGCAGTTTGACAGGGGACTAACGTGATGCACTACTTAGAAAGACCAAATATCAGTACTCAGATGCAGAAACAATAGCTGAGACAAATGTACATATACAAAGAAAATATGCTGCTCACACATATATTTCACTCACAGGTTTTAATGAAAGGAAACAAATTTTCTTTTATACTGAGACATGTCTACCCAACCAGTAATGATGATCTTGCATATCTGCACCATCCAATGCTGCAGTTATAATGTTATAATAATGAGACAGAAAAATATTTCATGATAATGTAACTGGGGGGGCAGAGATGAACCCAAAGACAGCCTCACAATGTGGGAACAGAACCTTAACATCCTCACCCTCATGTTCACATACATGCACAAGCACGCTAATAGCACTGAACAGTCATACTGCTACCTTTGAGGTATGGTAGCAATAACAGAAGTGACACTAGTGTATCAAAGTTATACATCTTTGGAATGAACTCCTAATACTGTTAATATTAAAAGCAAGACATTATGAAGCATGTAAACTCAATGTAGTTCTATCTTAGGTGCTCCATTCTTCAATTTGAGGAAGTGCTTCTTCCTTTCAATATCTTCATGTGCCACAGACATAAAAAGAGCACTTTGTAATAATTCTGGATGGCCTGCAGTGCCAGTTTAAATGTGTAGCTGAAGTAAGAGGTTTACTTATAATGCACAGGTGCTCCCTGCTGCTTAACTTCATCCTCCCATTGGTGTAGGAGGTCAAGATTGCACTGACTCTAGCGGCGACACTGTTCAGCCATGTATGGGATACCAGCTGCAAGGGTGACAGACTGGGCTTAACCATGTCTGGCTTCATTCTTTTTTTAAATAAACTAATATCTTATTAAATTTTCATATATGACATAGGCAATCTTACATTTATAGAAAAGAAAATAAACTATAACAACACAATCTTAGTTGCAAACATTATACCTTACAAACTGTGCCACCACAATTGCAGCTGCAAACATTATATGTCACTTTTAACACATCCAGCCATTGTCAGTCAACCATTACATAGCTCATTCAAATCCTGCCTTCTTTTAAACCTCATTCCTCCTCAGCATGTGTTGATCCCACATTTCCCATTTTTTCCTATGTAATTTTCTCCTACCCTTTTCCAAAGATCCCAGTTCCAGTTGTTTTATCTCTGTTACTGTCTTTGTTACTTCTAGTAAAGTTGGTTTAGACTTTGATTTCCATTTTCTAGTAATTCCTTTTTGGCGGACATCATAATTAGACTCAGCAAGGCCTTACTATGTCTAGGCAATTCTGATTCTGTATCATAGCTCAAAAAAATCATTTTACCAATTACTACAATTTGCTCACACAGCATCTCCGACAGTGCAGACTGCAGGGGATCATTAAAGTCTGCCAACTCATTACATTCCCAGAAAATATGTTCCCAGATACCTCTTTCTTTCTCATCACACCTCCAACATTTGCTGTCTACCTGAGGAAAAATTCCTTGAAGTCTGTTTGGAGTATAAAAATATCTATGTGGACACGTCCAGGCAAAGATCCTAAATCTTGTAGATTTTGTTACATAGTTGGGAGAAATACATATATCCCCCCATTGTTTCTTTGTGAATTGCTTATCCAATCTCTTCCCAATCCTTCCTAAACTCCTCTGATTGATTCTTATAGTTATCATGCAATATTTTATATGCTCTACTAATTATTCCTTTCTTAACGGCAACTTCTGTTCTAGATTCTACCAAAAACTCTACCAGTGCTGGTATTTCATCTAGGACCCCCTATTTCCTTGTCTTTGCCTATACTCTGATATCAATCCTTGATATGGAAGGCAATCTCTAGCCTGCAGTCCAAATAAGTTCTTGGCATCTTCCCATTCTATTACCTTTCCCGCTCTAGTGATTTGCTCCCAATACCTTGGTTCCATTGCCAGTTTTCTCCAATATATTCCTGCCCCCTCTTGCCTATTGTCTGTATCCCTAGTTTCAGTCATCCCTATGGGAAGAATCTCCTTTCTCCATTCCCGTTTTGGCTTAGTTCTTAGAATACCTTCTGCTACTTTATGAACATAATATTCTGTAAAATTATTATTTATTGTTGTCCTTAAAGGTCTGCATCCAAAATAGTCTCTCCCTGTTACTTAAGCTTCCCCTCATTTCATTATCATCTATTTCCATTTTGAATTATAGTTTCTGCTTGTACTATGTATAGAAGCCTTAACTGTGTTGCTCTGAAATACCCCTTCAACTGGGGTAATCCCAATCCCCCGTTTGACTGGAAGAATAAGCTTATCCCACTTGACTCTTGCCATCTTCCCCTCCCATATAAAATCCTTCAGCTCTTTATTAATTGCTATCCACAACTTCTTCTCTGGTTGATAAAAATATGCCTGACCTGTCTATAAAACTAAAGGAACTAAAACATTTTAACTGCTTGTATCTTACTATCGATGTTCATATAACAGAGTTTCCATTACCTCAGTTTTTGCATTATCTTTTGTTTAATCTCTTCCCACATATCCTTAGCTGCCACACTGGTATCATTTTTAATCCATACTCCTAAATAGTTCATTTTATCATGTCCCCATAAGTATGGATATAGCTGAACCAATTTGTATGTGGGTACACAGTTTACTGCTATTGCTTTTGTTTTAGCTTCATTAATTTAGTATCTGGTTTGAAACTATATCACTATATTCCACAGTGCTTTAATGTCCCTTTCTGTTTTTTTTTTTCAGGTATAAAATAATGTTGTCTGCAAACAGAGCAAGCTTTTTTGACTACCATACCAATTATATCCTTAAATTTCTGAGTCCCCTTATTTTCTTTGCCAGTGGTTCTAAATATAATGCAAACAACAAAGGGGAGAGAGGGCAGCCCTGCCTGGTTCCTCTGCTAAAGGAGAGAAAGGACCCCACCCACTTTAATTTTCACCTCTGATCACTAATAAATCCACCCAATCTACCTTATAATTTTATCAGGAAATGCAAATGCTTCCATTGTTCTGCCAATAAAGTCCCAGCTTACTCTGTCAAATGGTTTCTCTGCAACAAGACCCACCAACAACAGTGGTATTTTCTAACATTCTGCTTCCCTCTGCATCATCACTGTTCTGTTAATGTTTTCAAATGTCTGCCTCCCCTCCACAAAACCACACTGATTCATATCTATCAATTTTGTCATCACTTTTTGCCATTATTTTAGCCATCATAGACATATACACTTTATAATCATAACTTGGTATTGAAATGGGCCTATATGAATCTGAATCTGATGGGTCTTTACCCTTTTTAGGTAATACAGCTACTACTGCTTTCTTCCAGGATGTCAACCTTCCAGAACATTATCAGTTTTTTCCCCTTCTAGCTTCCAAACTTCCACAGGAATACCATCTATTCCCGGGAACTTACCTGTGGATTTGCTATATATCACTATTCTTATCTCATCTCCTCCTATTCTGTTAGTAATTGAGCCTCCTCAACCTCTAACTTTGACATATTTAATTCTTCCATACGCATTTCCATTTGTACCTTTTCTTAATTTCCATATTTCTCTGCTTTATACAGACTTTCATAGAATTTTCAAAATATTTCTAATACTTCTACAGGATCCCTTGTTATCTTCCTTGTTATAGGCTCCCTAAACTTGGTGACAGCCCTTTCCACTTTCTGTTGCCTGAGTCTTTGTGCTAAAAGTTTTTGCTCTCTAGGGTTATTATCAAAAAACAGTTACTTAACAGCAGTCTTTTTAAGCTCATGCATATTACTGAGGTAATCCCTCATTTTCTGTTTAGCATTCTGCAGTTGCTCCTCTTCTTGTTCTGTGAGATTCCCCTATTCTGCCATGCTTCAACATTTGTCAGATCCTTTAAGTAATTTTTGTTACTTCTTAAACATATCTCCCTTTCTTTTATTTCCACCCTATTTTTAAATTCCACTTTAATTTTATCCCACTCCCTAGCTATACTTTCAGCAGAAATTTCTATCTTATAGGTTCATACTAGGCTATCTGCCCTGGGGCAATTATAAGCCTAGCCCAATTCTGTATGGCTTACGCCACCCCTTGATTTGAGTATTCTGTGCCCTTTTTAAGGTTTAGTTTACTGTGCCTCTGTCTAATAGTGACATGGGATATCTCCTGAATAATTTCCACTGACCATTCCTTAAATTCTTTTCTTTTCAACAAATAGGTAGGAAAGCACCAGTGTCTCATTTTTATTTCATTACCCTGTGATTTTATTTTAGTTATTATTGGCGCATGATCTGAAATAGTTATTGGGTGAGCATCAAGACCTTCAATTAAATGTACATGTTCCTGTGTAATGTAAATTCTGCCTAGTCTAGCCCAGTTTTTGCATCTTGGGGAATAATATGTATATTCACTCCAAACATCTAGTACTGAATTCACATCTTTCATGCCAAATATTTTCATAAATTTCTTTAAAAATCTACCCTCCTTTGTTATATTTTCCCTTATGGGCCCCAGACACATCTTCATTGTTGCAAATCAAATTCCAGTCCCTAAGTAATATTCTTTGCTGAAAGCTAATTATTTCTCCCAGAATTTTCTTTAGCTCCATTATATCAGTTTTCAGTGGAATGTAAATACATTCCAGTGTAAAAATTCTCCCCTGCCAGTAGTCCCTTAGTACTACAAATCTGCCATAATTATCTTTTATATTTCCTGCTATTATTATTGGAGCTCCTCTTGCAATTAATATAAGTACTTCTCTCTTTCTTTGCCCCAGGCATTATGATGAATAACCATCCTGAAAACCTATTTTGATCAAATTCACATGCTCAGTTCTTTCCAAGTGTGTCTCTTGGAGCATAGCTACTTGCACTTTATATTTTTAATATAGTTCACTACTAGTGTGCCACTCAACCTCAGCCCATAAGGCAAAACAACGTATGCAACACACTAGTAATAGGTGACTCTATAGTCAGACACACTGATGTCCCACTCACCAGGCTAAACAAAAAGAAAGTTACTGTCAGCTGCCTGTCAGGTGACAGGATCTGCCACACAATGCATACATTCAGGTCACTCCACAACAAGTATAAATATGACTCTGTCATTGTCCATGTTGGTGTGAATGACTTGAGACGTACCTCCCTGGACTACATGAAAAGAGACACGGAAGAGCTCTCGGATCTTGTAGCCCAGGCAGGTATGACCCTAGCCCTGAGTAGCATCCTGCCATCGCCCAGAATGATACCACAGTACAAGGACAAAATGATTGACTTCAACAATTGGCTAAGCTTCTTGTGTCATTCTGAGGGAATCCAGTATCTGTCTGCCTGGGACGATATGGTCGACAGACCACAATGCTTTGCCAGAGATGTAATTCCCAAAAATAGCAAGCAACAAGGTACCAAAGCACAAAGACCAGTAATCCACACTAGCACCTCTGTCAGGTGAAGCAATAAAGCCACGGATAAAATCTTCAGTGAACACTCATTTATTTAGCAGATTCTAACAGTTGCAGAACCACCAGCACTAACACAAAACACATAAACGTCTTAAAGTCTCCGTTTTTGTTTCATAAACTTCATCAGATGTGGGCCATATTCCAAGTGATAAGATTCTGCTGACAGATTAATTTCTTAAGATACTGGAAAATATTAAGGTACAACCCAATACCTTAATTATGGGCAATTTCAACTACCCCACCATCAACTGGGAAAACTACTCCTGTACCAACTCATTCGCTCAACATTTTCTGGAATTCATAAATTCCAACATCTAGAATCAGCTTGTCCACACCCCCACTAGGGGCAGCAATATCCTGGACTTGGTCATTACCAATATGGGTGACCGGTGTTCCATGGCAGAGGTCAACCTCTTGCTGGTCAAATCCGACCATAAGCTAATCACCTTAGACATTCATATCCCACCCCCTACCACCCATTAAGGAAACCACCGTTAAAAATTACTCCAAAGCCAACTTCATGCTTATTAAGACAGAAGTGGCAAACTTCACGGCACCCATGCTGATTGAAAATAGAAGTACAACTGCTGAATCTTACACAAATCCACTGTATAAGCACATACACGAGTGCATGGATCGTGCCATTACCAACAGAACCAGGATGCTATCCTCCAAAAAAAGGAAGCCAATCTGGTGATCGCCTGCCATAAACAAACTCTACAAGAGGAGGAAGAAGCTGATGAACAAAAGAGTAAAATCCCAAGATTGGAGGAACTCCCTGGTCAGCCTCAGGAAGATGCTGAGATCCCTCATAAAATCTTCCAAAGTCAGTTATGAAAATAAAATTGCCACTGATTCCAAAGACAACCACAAAGCATCCTAGAGCTATGTCAAGAATCTCAATGGCAACACTCAGATCTGCTCTGAGCTACAGTACAATGGCACTAAATAAACAGAACCAACCGATATTGCCAACATCCTGGCAGATAGGTTCAGTGCTAACTTTACCCCCCCCCTCCAAAGGGCCCATCTTAATACCAGAAGAATGCAAAGCCCCTGTAATCATGGATGAACAAGTAATGGCCACACTCTCCAAAGCCAAAAACACAGCATCCATGGGATCAGACAACATCCCAGGGTGTGTACTGCATGAACTACAGAACAAACTGGCATCCCACCTAAGTACCATGTTCAATCATAGCCTCACCTCAGACTATGTCCCTATTGAATGGTGCACAGCGACAGTTATCCCACTCCAAAAAGACAGTGCCACCATGGACCCCAGAAACTACCGCCCCGTTAGCCTGATGAGCCTGGTCTGCAAGGCCATGGAACATATCATCTTGGAGCTTATAAACAAAGACATAGATAACCTCCAAACCCTGGACCCCACTCAGTTTGGGTTTGTAAACGGTAGCTCATGTCTACTAAACCTGATTGACTTCTTTGAAGCAGTCACCAGAGCCGTAGATGAGGGCAAGGTAGTGCACATAGCCTATCTTGACCTCACCAAGGCTTTCAATACCATCCCCCACTCTGGAATTATAGATAAACTCACTAAACTTGGTATAAATCCCTATGACACAAGATGGGCGGCCAACTGGCTCACTGACAGAACCCACACAGTAAAAGTAGCCGACTCCAAGTCCGACTTCAGACCAGTGATGAGTGGAGTACCACAGGGTTCGGTCCTGGGTCTACTCCTGTTCAGCATCTACTTCTCTGAAGTGCAGGTTAACACAGAAGGTCTTTGGCTAACAAAGTTCACAGATGACTACAAACTGGGAGCCATAATAGAATCACCTAATGATGTAGACATTCTACAAAAGGGCCTCACAAAGACAGATGCGTGGTGTCAAAGTCATAGCCTCAAGCTCAATGCCAAGAATGCAGTGTCATCCCCTTTGGGAAAACTCAGTACCCATGAACTACCACAGAAATACCTCACTAAGAGGATTACCAGCCTCAAACAGATGCCATACGGAGACTGTCTCAAAAAAGTCCAGCTCTACTCTGTCAAATATTGCCTACTCAGAGGCAATCTCTGCCTAACATACAAAGCTATGTCAAACCCAGAGGTGTGGGACATGCTACACTTAAAGAAATCCCAATCTCTCCAAATCCCAATCTCTCTGTACCTCACGTTCCAGGGACCTAAACCTTGTCGCCACAATAAACAACACATACTGGAGGGATAGATTCCTGTCCCAGAGACTTCCCATACTCTAGAACAAACTACCCATTCATGTCAAGCAAAGCTCCTCATTGGGCCTCTTTAACAAAACTCTTGACGACTGGATGGGAAATAGAAAATTCACCTCATGGATCACTTCTGCGGCACTGTTGACAGGGGCACAGGAAAATAATTTTCTTGGGTGATGAAAGCCAGGGAACCTTTTTGGCTAGGCTTATATAGGCCCCAGGGCTGATAGCCTAGTACCTACATATGAACCTATGAATTATTTCTTTAATGAATTTATCTGTGAGACCATTAACATTTAAAGACATTATAGAAAGAATCATGTTCTTGAGCGGTTATCATTCCCACCATTTATATATAACAGCATTTTTGTTAAATGTCTGGTTCCGGCTTTTGTGTTACATGCATGCACCATTTGATGTGTTAAGCTTTTATACAATTGTTTCTTGTCATAACCATTTTATTCTATGTCACATCTTGCAGAATTTTTTGTTTTATTGAAAACCCTCAAACAAAAATAGACACACACACCAAATACCCCCATAAAGCCTATTATCTTAATAACAACACACAAAACTATATATGTAATAAGAACAAACATTCTAAATCAATAGCCATGCCCACAGGCTAAAGACAACCAAAACGAAAGGTCATTCATGCTAAGATGCATGATATAGCTTGTGCTTTTAGTAAGCGCTATCTGGTTTTGTCTTATCTTTATAGCTGTTCCAGCTAAGAGAACACTTGAATGCTTTGAGAAAACATTTTATCCAAACCATTTATCTTCACCAGATTGTCTTCTGGTGACATGAAAACCAGACACAAACTGCTAAGGATACATTGTTTACCAGACAAAAAAAAATCTTATAATATTCCATATTCTTTTCCATTTATAGGCTTTGTAGTAAAGTTGTTACTGAATAAATCCTAGGATTAACTCAATCATTTCCCTATGCAAGCAGGAGAAAAAGCACACTCATTTTTATTTTGTCATTCTGTCTTAACCAAACATTTCCTCTGTCACTTTTTCCCCACACTGTAGTACCTACATTTCTTAAAATGAACAAGGAAAAAGAGAGAAGAAGGAAGAAACAGAAAAAAACAGAAGCACCTCTTTATATTAGTATCCCCATTACATTAGAACTAAGAAAACTTTATTTCATAGCTTGCTAAGAAATTCCTGCAAAATTTAAGCATTGCCATTAAGAAAAAAATAAAGGAAATTTGTTTTATTTACAACTAACTTTCTCCCTCCTCCTCCCCTCTTCAAGTAGTTCTGCGACAATTAATAACATAATGTAGGGCATATGCTTTAGAGTCCCGTACAAGTTTAACAAAGTCCACAAAATCCAATATTTCCAAATCATCTTGTTCTGCCATGTTTCAGAAATATAATTATTGCTTTGTAAACCCACATTTGTTTGTTTTCAAGTTACTGGCTTTATTCTCTGAACACTAATAATATGAAGCAAGGTATATGCTTTAAAGTCTCCCACAAGTTTAGCAAACTCCAGTATTTTCAGATTATATTGTTCTGTCATGTTTCACAAATATAATTATTGCTTTATCATCCCACAGTTATCAATTTCCAAGTTACTAACAATAATTCTGTACATTTCCATCTCCCAAATCCTGTCTCAGTTTTATTTCCAACATATTCCTGATTCTTCAAGTCGATTCTTATGTCTTCTTCCTTCTCTCAGACAATTGAAAGAGTGGAAAAGATTTCATGGGCTCAGTCTCTCTGTAGTCCTTATCACCAGAAGAACATGAAGCAGAACCTCCTTCTGGTTCACAGCTCACCCTTTGTTGGACAGACCTTTGTATTTCCTCCTTAGCATGTACTTCATCAAAAAATTATTTTGTCCCTCCAGGGAAAAACACTTTGAAGATGGCTGGGTACAGCAATTTGAATCTCATGCCTACTTTTCGACAATCCCTCAATAATGGAATATATTTAATCCTCTTCTGCCTGGTGTACACTGAGTAATTATTCTCCACAAAGACTCTACTGTCTCCCCCTTTTAGCACTTTATCCTTCTGCCACATTTTTGTCAGAATCAACTCCTTCTGCCAACAAAACTGCATCTTTACTCTTAATGGTCTAGGTTGTTTTCTAGTAACCAGATTTGGAGCATACATACGATGTGCCCTTTCAATTAACAACTCCTGCTGTGGAATACCGGTCTAGTTGCTTATTTATGCTTTTATAAAATGAATACAGTCTATTCTCTCCAACTTCTCTGGTACAGCATAAAGTCTCAGGTTTTCTCAAAATGCTCTATCCTCCAACTCCATTATTTTTTTTTAAACATCTCTTCTTGTGAAGTCTCATATTCAGCCAGCCTTTTCCTCATTTCAACCCCTGAGTTTTGTATTTCTGTCAATGCATCCGAGTATCTGTTTAAAGATTCTTCCATTTTCAGCTTTTTATTGTTTGTGCTGATATACTCCATTGATGTTTCATCTATTTAACCAGTTCTGTGTGCAACTACTTTATACTCTCCTCTGGGTTACTGGATGTCATGTCTGGAACTTTTACTGCTTCTTGCTGAATAACTGCAGTTCTCCTCTCAGTCTGTGTTTCTTTCTCATCTCTTGTAGCTGATTTTCTTCCAGGTTCTTTATATTTCTTTTTTCCTGGCAGCCAGACAGTGCACTTACTTGCCAGTTACTGAAATTTAGCCAGAAATCTAGGTCCAGTGGCCTTCTTTGCTAACTTTCTGTTTTCAGTCTGGGAGAGCCAGAATTAAGCTGTTACTCAATGTGCAACCATCTTGGAAGTCCATTCCTAGCTTCATTCTTATACTGAGGCCCTTCATAGTCCTAGTGAAGGAGCCTCTGGCTGTAATTCTGATGGATATTTTTGACTCCTTCATACACCACCTCAGTGCTTAAAAGAGGCCTTACCCTCACCCACTCCACCCACAATGTCTCATCATGAAGAATCATGGGGAAAAATGTCTGAGAACTGATGCCCAAATCTGGTCTCTAATGTCCCATCAGCTGTGTAGCAACTGGCACTTCATTTGTGCAATGCATGGCAAACTCAGAAAAAGCAGGTACTGTGTAATTATTATACAATTTTAGTGTTCTATGCATTGTTCATATCTCAGTAGCCAAAGTGTCTTAGTCAGTTGCAATTCTAAGACTGTTTTGTGAAGGATGTGCTCAGTAAATCTACAAGTCTGACATTACGTAAAAAGTGTGGTGACAGATATATAACTGTCAGGTAGAAAAGAAGCAGGCTGTATGGTCAAGGGGGGGAAATAGTGATGTTAGAATTTGTAAGGGTCATGGATATGATACAGGATGCCACATAAAGAGCAGAAATCCTGGCACAGGAACTTAGGGCAGCAAGTGGGAGGCCATTAAGTGTACCACCTCTCACAGACGCAGGCCTCTAAGGAGTTTCATAATACAGTGCTGGATATTAGGGCACAGCTAGACAGACCCTGCAGACTATTCACTGCAGATGCCCCAGACATCTATGCATATTGCTATGTTTCAAAACCTGCAAGCCTTCTGTATACCTTTGTCATTATACAACTTAATTAAAAATGTCTGACTTATGGTATAAAGGTAGTTCTGGGACTCAACGGCCATAGCCATCTGCACAGGGTATGCTCATAGGGTATTACTTTTTATCATGTACTGATAAAACTCTCTGATGCATGTGTAGTTGTGGTGCTTGGTCATAGTTACATTGGATATTTTGTGCTTTGGTTTACTCACAGATGATTCTTTATCAGGCACCAGCACATACTGGAAGATCTTCAGACCCTGATAACGATGGCAGGGATGAGTTGGCACAATCAGGAAGTACAAAGTGCATGCTGGACACATAGAATGAGCTCACCACATCTGCAACATAAGACCATGGACACAGTCTTTATCCCTGTAGATAGTCAGGCTACCCACATATCACAGAAAGGACACTCTGATGGGGACACTAAAATCGGGCAAGTACACTGACCTACAGAAGACAGATGTCTGAATCTGCTTGTAGCAATCATGGGCACAGAGGTTCTCACACAATTGGTAATGATGCTTACAGAAAACATAGTTACTACCATCTTCCTGAGGTTGGTATGCCAGTGGCTATGCAACCCATGTATGTGCAAGACCATTATGGAGGCACAGATGAGTACCATCACAACCATGATGGAGATAGAGAGGGTGATCCAGGGTGTGCTTGATGACCCAGTGGAGTGCATGCTGTGTATATGTAATTCATTGGATACACTGAATCACATCCTGTAACCTGAATGTCTTCTCTGGTCACCAGCCAGGGGTGAGGGGCTGTCCTCAGACATAGTCACCTGCAACAGCCACAGATGTTAACCAGTGTGGCCATGGATGACTGAGCTCCTGCTCCTGAAGTGCTAGCACTTCTACAGCTCCATCTATTGTGGAGGTATATACTCCTAGGAGATGCCATCCCTTTGGTTGTGGTTACTGTCATGCTGACACATCTCATTGCAGACATAACTCAAGGTCACACAACACATCAGCATCTAACCAGGTACAAGTGTAACTCCTGGCAGAGCCAGCTTTCATGGATGGAGACATACATGGGATGCTGAACCCTCTGCCATGCATACCTTGGGTCTGTCCAGCAGACCAAACCACAGTGCTGCAACTACTGTTGAGGATGAGTCTCTGCAGACCCAAACTCACACCACCACAGCCCCCTGTACATTGTATACCTCCAGTTACACCAGCCCTTTTCAACATTAAAGGCCTCCCCACACCAGTACTGACATTTCATATAAAACAATTTTTACTTTCATATTCCTCAGTGTTTACACTCTTCCCTATGAAAGGCATGCTCTCCTGTGTTCCCTTCTTCACCTGTGCAAATGAAGATAACTGTGTCCTACCTTTTGTACATTGTTACTTGGGTTGCTTATGCCTGATGCACAGCATGGTGAATCTATGCATGGGTACGCACAGTCTGGTTTTGGTTTTGCATGCATTATTTTTACCATAGTATATCTGCTTAAGTTTTCTGAATCCAGACGTTTAATAATTTAGCTAATTTATTTCTTCTTCTTCTGATTTGCTCTTTTGAATACTGTAGCAGTATAAAGGCACACTGGTTAAAATATGGAGTGAGAACCTTTGAAGACATGTAGCCAAGGTGCTATTTTTTTAAGTTTATTAGTGAAAACTCTTTTAAAGCTACAAAACAAGAGTTGCCAATATTTCTTATTGCAGCTGGCATTTGTTGAATTGTTTTCTTTTTCTAAAAAAAATGTTTTTATGAAAACTGCCCCTGAAAATGACTTTGAGTTTTCATGAGATCATTTACTTATATGAGCAAGCATTTGGGAGTTTGGATCAGGTTAATCTTTTTATTTTGTAATGGGAGATGTTCCCTTTGAATTAACAGTTGATTCTGAAACATGGAACTGTGTTTTTTATGTTCTGAAAACCTGCAGTTAAGCACTGGATTAATGCAAAAATTGTAGCTATTTCTTTTCCCCTCTGGATCTTGAAGTGTTTCTCAAGGCAGTTACCTACAGATTGGCTTGGCTATTCATCTTGCTGCTGTTTTTCTCATTCTTGTCCCACCTTGAATAAATTTAGATTTTATCAGTCTGCTGGAATATAATTTCATATTAATCTGAAAGTTAGCTGCCCTGGACTACTTCAAAAATCCCAGAAAGAGATGGGAAACTGTGAAGTTGTTTGATATTCCTTCAGGATTTGCTAGTTGTTTGCATCACTCATTGCTTCACTGAATGTTTTGTACATACCAAATGTTTTTCCATTTTTATTGCTGACACAGCCACTCTTCAAACTGACTTTATCCCAAATCTGTTATTTTATGTTCAGAAGTGTTATTTTTCATTGAAGTTCCTTTTTTAGAGTTGATTAGTACTAATTTTGATTTAGAAACCAATATTTAAGTGTTACTACTTACTAGACTTTCTGCAAAGTTGGTCTGATCATCTGGCTTTGCTTTGTTTTATTACAATCCCACTACTTCTGCCCTCATGGATATGTATTCAATTACCTGACTGAGAACTAGTTAGAAGAGTGACTTTCTACTTAATTTCATACTCAGCCTTTTGTGACTTTTGATTATCTCAGTCATCTGCCATCTGGACTCACTCATCTATATTAAATGTTTTAAAGATTACTTCCCAATTTTTCTTTTTTAGTATTCCTGGTTTTCAAATGACTGTTCTGGACCTGAAATGGATTTGGTCTTTCTTTGGTGTACACATAGCACTTCCTGGAATGTTTGTTTTTTCTTGGTCATCTTTCTGATTTACACGTGATACTCTTTAGATGTGGCCTTGGTACTATGTTCAGCTAGAGTTTCTGAAATTAGTTATTAAAGTATTTTATCTTATAACATTATTAGCTTTACTACAGTAGTTAAACTACACCAAATGGGGCTCTTTTTATCCCATTGTCTCCTTGCTTGCTCTTTATCTTTTGACTCTTTCATTATTGATTCTCTGGTCTCCTTAACAAGAAATAGACTGGGAACTGTGTGGAGTCAATTTGTGGGGAAAGGGCTCCCTTTTATTGCATGCTGAGACCTGCAGGATTATGTTGAGACTGGACTCAAAAGTCACAGTCCAAGGGTGAAGTGTGATCGTGGCACTCCCTATCAGGTAGTGGTATCTCAGGTTTTAATTTCCAATCCTGATCTATGAGCTGAACCTGCTCTTTCTTGCTTTGATTTGTTCCATAAGATCAACATGGCTGTTATTATGCAAAACTTGTTGAAAAATAGCAGCAGACTGAAGCTTGTGGTGTCATTTCCTCCCAGTCACCAAATTAATCATAGCTAGAGGCAGAGCATCGTCTGCAGTGTAGCGGCCATTTGTTTTTCCACAACTTTTGATTGAATGAGTCTGATGATGGTTCAATCAACACGTTGTTCTTGGGACAAGAATTGACTCCAGAATTCTTGTGTACCTTTCTGCATGTTCTATGGATGTTCATACATGTCATCATCAAGCTAGTTCATGAAGCACCATGATGGTCCATCATGGGTGATTGTTATGGCTAGATCATTATTCTATTAATTATTATAGCTGCCACCCTAGGTTTATGACAAATAGCATTAATATCAATTAATATGGATGTCTAGAATGACCACCAATGACAACACATTTGTAAAGGAAGCGAATTTCAGGTCAAACATGTTTTTAGACTGAGAGAGTACAGTGATAATATGGTCAGACTCTGGATTAATGAAATTACTGAGTAAAGGTCTGTTATGCAGCTCCTTTTCTAGATATCAATACTAGTTTGAGAGCTGTGACCAAGGAGAATGATTTTCAGCATGCACTTACTTTATTTTCATCAGCTGACTGGCAGTGTATAAAGAACATTATTTCAAATAATTGGAAGATTATTTTAAGGAATGGCTAAAGTCAATGATACTAGACCAAGGAGGGAGAGAGTGGCTACTGCAGTAGTAGGCCAACTAAGCAGCCGCCTAGGGTGCCGCTCTAGCAGGGATGGTTTTCCAGTATTTATTTGGTGTAGGTAGACCAGGATGGGGGCACAAGGTGGGGGGGCACCATGGAGCCTTTTTGCCTAGGGCACCAGTTGACCTAAGGCCATTCCTGACTGTTATGGTAAGTGCATCTTACACAACTGTACTATATTCTTCACATTGATGATTGCTGCAGTAGTCTTAGCTACATGGATAGAATATCATAGCTAACTATATTTGGGAGGCAGAAGCAGAAGGGTCCAGAAGCCCCTGGAGAATAATCCTAGCAAAGAATTATCTAGACCTAGAGATTAAATCTAGCTTATAGTGCATTGTAAGAGTATGTACGGAGAACCAAGTAGCAGCTTATAGAATACTTTTAGAATCCAACCCTTCCCAAAAAGCCATAGCAGAAGCCAACATCCTTGTACGGTGGGCTTTGACTTTGCCTAGGCTAGATTTGTCATGGTGAATATAACAAAAGGAAAGAGCCTTAGATAACCATTTGGAAATTGTCTGTTTTGACACTGGTTGTCCATTTTCTTACCTTCACAAGAAATGAACAATTAGTCTGATGATCTGAAAGATTTAGTTTTGTCAAGACAGAATCCGAGTTGTCTGTGGACATCCAAGGTATGGAATATCCTTGCTCCCTCATTTGTAGGTTCAGGAAAGAAAACAGAGAGATAGATAACTTGACAAAGTAAACTTGGATACCACTTTATGCATAAATGAAGGATTAGCTCTCAAAGAAACCCTCTCCTTGAAGAAAATGAGGTAGGACTGGCTCACCATAAGAGACTGCAACACAGATACCCTCCTTGCAGACATCAGAGTAATCAATAAAACTGTTTTCCATGTTAAGAACCTTAAGTCAGCCAGATTAGCTGGTTCAAATGAAGCGAATATTAGTTTCTATAACACAAAATTAGGATCCCAATGTGGGGTTACCAGTTTACTTGGAGGCCTCTTATGCAAAACCCCTTTCATGAACATTTTTTACATGTAACTGCCTTGAAAGAGGAGGATCCATGGGCAGACATACTGAAATGGCTGAAAAATTAACCTTAACAGAGGACTACGAAAGGGCATAGGATAGTAACTCACACAAATACTGTAAAACCAGAGAACGTCTAGCCATGAATGGGTGCTGGTTATGTTGTTGGCACTGACTAGAAAACATTTTCCATTTGCTAATATATGATTTTCTACTAGCATACTTTCTTGCCTCCATTAGTACCTGCTGCACCCCCCAGAAAATATGTGCCTACATGGAATTAAGACCCTATCATCCAGGCATTCACTTGAAGATGATTGATGTCAGGGTGTATCAAACATCCTTGTCCTTCTGTGAGTAGATCCATTTCTTTGAGGAAGCTTGTGGTAATCACCCCCTGGCCATTTTCAAAAGAATGGAGAATCATGCTTGCCTGAGCTAGAAGGAAGTCACCACAATAATCTTAGGGGATTCTTTCTGAATCTTCAGAAGTACCCTGGATATTAGTGGAAAGGCATACAGGAACATTCCTGTCCAAAGAAAAAAATGCATCTGTCTTTCAGGCCTTCTTGCATGGAGTCTTGAAAAATAATTTTACCAGATGGTTGTTCAGAGAAGAGGCAAGGATGTCTACTTGAGGCACTCCCACAGATAGATCAAATCTTGGAAGACCCCTGCATCTAGTTTCCATTTATAAGGGTCTGCCCTAGACCTGCTTGGTTTGTCTACAAAACAATTTTGCTCTGAAAGAATGTAGGATTCCTGTTGAGTGAGATGGCTAGTCTGCAAAGTGGGTATGATCTGGCTCCCCCTTGCTTATTGATATAACCACTTGAAGAGGTACCAGGGACCAACAATTGTTCAGGGAATTGAGTGCCTTGATCAGGGCAAGCATCTTCATAATATTTATGTGCTTGCTGTTCTCCTTGGTGTCCCACACACCTGCACTTTTATCTCTCCTGAAACTGCTCCCCAAGCAAAGTCTGAAGCATCTGTGATGACTGACAACTTTGGAGCAGGGAGGGAGAAGGGGAGACCTTGATTTAATGATATCTTGTTCTCTCCAGAAAGTAGTTTCTCTTCTGACAATTCCCAGTACTGGGATCTGAAAATATAAAGGCTGTTGATGCTGGGACCAAAGAGATTTCAGATACCAATTTAACTTTCTCTTGTGGAGTCTTGCAAGGGGTATCATGAGAATCATAGATGCCATGAGATCCAAAACCCTGAGGTATTTCCTCACAGTGACTGTAGTCAGAGTAGAAAAACTTAGAAATAAATCTAAACAAAGATCGATTTTTTTCCTGTGAAAGAAAATCTCTTTGAACTGAGGTGTCAAGCTGACATCCCAGGAACACAATCCTGTGTGAAGGAGTCAAGAACGACTTTTGAATGTTCTTTTGGAATCCTGGCTTACACAAGAGATCTCTCACCTAACAGAAAAATTCCTGACATTTTTGAAAAAGACTCTACAAAGCTAAGCAAGTCATCTAAATACAAAAAAATGAATGAGCTGTAATTGAAGCTATACACTTTGTGAAGGCTCTTGGTGCAGTGGATAGTCCAAAGATTAAGGCAGAGAACTGATAATGTGATCCAGACACACAAAACCTTAAGAAATGCCTGAAGTCTGGATAAATAGGAATGTGATGATAAAGAGTTATGTCTTACCATAACGTTCCATCTGTATTGTTGATCCTTGTTCAGTCATTACGTATGGATATCGGTTCCGATCTCGGAACCGATCCGGCCATCTTCCAAGCTCATGTCAGCTACAAACTCTCAAGCTAAAACTCTTACCCAGAATTCCCCTCTCCCTGTTACCTCAGATTGAGTTTGCAATTCAAAAGAATGTAGAGGCTACCTCTGGTCAAATGACCTAAAAGAACCGGATGGTGAGATCCACTAGAAGCCACAGGAGGGGGGAGGAGGGAGGGTCATAATGACTGAACGAGGATCAACAATACAGATGGAACGTTATGGTAAGACATAACTTCTTTATCTGATATTGTTAATCCTCGTTCATTCCTTACGTATGGGACAGAGTCCCCAGCTACCTCCATTCCTGGGAGGGTCTCATGAAAGGACATCCCTGAGCACCATAGAACCAAAAGATGCTCTTCCCCTGGAGGCCAAATCCAATTTGTAATGATTGATGAAGGTATGAGATGTAGCCCAGGTTGCAGCTGCACAGATGTCATGTAAAGAAGCTCTGGCATGGAAGGAAGCAGAAGTTGCCACTGACTTTGTCGAATGAGCCTTGATGGTAGCCGGCAATGGAATATTACGTTGTGTATAAATGAAGGTCACAAGGTCTTTCAACCATCTAGCCAATGTGACCTTAGCAACAGCACATCCTAATCTAGGTCCAGAATAGGCCAAAAATAACTGGTCTGATTTATGAGAGGCCTTAGTCCTATTCAAGTAGAAGCGAATTTGCCTGTGAATATCTAGGGTATGTAGGCAATACTCTGTTTCAATGATTGGGGAAGAAAACTGGCAATTCAATGGTTTGATTAATGGACATTTCAGAGATCACTTTTGGCAGAAAGGAAGGATTAGTTCTCAAAGACACTCTATCTCTATGATAAATCAAGTATGGACTCTTGATGCATAAGGCTTGAAGCTCAGAGATACGTCTGGCAGAAGTAATGGCGACCAAAAACAAGGTTTTCCATGACAAATATTTGAGGTTGCATGAAGAAGCTGGTTCGAAAGGTGGCATTGTCAGAGCTTGTAGAACTAATGACAGGTCCCATGGTTGAATAGGTTCTCTAAAAGGGGGCTTCAGATGATTCACACCTTTTATGAAGGTCTTGCATAATGTGTGTGACATAAGAGAGGAGTCTTGGACACCCTCATGGAAATTAGATATTGCAGCCAAATGAACTCTAATGGTAGAGGCCGATCGACCCGAGTGCACTAGATCGACTAGATACTCTAGTACAATCGACACTGGTGCTGAAAAAGGATCTACTTGCTTTTCTTTCAGCCAACAGGTAAATCTTTTCCACTTGTTTAGATAAGTAATTCTAGTGGAAGACTTATGAGATGCAATAAAAATGTCCCATACTGGTAAAGAAAGATCATTCTGCCTGGCAATCAAGGGAATTGGAGGAGCCAAGCTGTGAGCTTCAGGCTGTCCAAGCTGGGATGAATCAGATTCTGCAGATGGGAGATCAACCCCAGGGTTGGATGGAGGATCCATGGTTGATCTAGCAGGTGAGGCCAAAGGAAGGGGAACCAAATCTGATGAGGCCAATATGGTGCTATGCGGATCACCTTGCTCTTCAACTGACAGGCTTTCTTCAGAAACTGGGGAATGAGGGGAAGAGGTGGAAAAGCACAAAGAAGACCCGAGGGCCATTCGTGGACTAGAGCATCCCTGGGTGACTGTCCCGGAGGGGGAAATCATGGCAAAGTAGTTGCTGCATTTGTAGTTGGTCAGTGATGCAAAGAGGTTGCAGCAAGGACGGCCCCAGCGTTGGAAGATCTCCGTTGCTATCAAGGGATTTGGGGAGCACTCATGAGGTTGTAGACTGCACCTGCTGAGTCTGTTTGCTATCACGTTGGAACTCCCGGGAATGTGCATTGCTAGAAGAAAACAGTTGGTAGCCATCGCCCATTGCCATATCCTCATGGCCTCTAGACAAAGGGGGTAAGATTTGGTTCCGCCCTGTTTGCTGATGTACCAGACCACCGCCATGTTGTCTGACTGTATCGCAATAGTCCCAGCCAGCAGCAGGGGATGGAATGCTTGCAACGCCAGAAGCACCGCCCTCAGCTCTAGAACATTTATATGCAGTTGGGCCTCCAATTCGGACCAAGTGCCTTGGACTGTCTAACCCTGACATAGCCCCCCCCCATCAGGGAGGCATCCGTGGTCACTGTAGCCTTGGGCTGCTGGGAGAAGAAGGGGCAAGACCATTGTGACGGGTTGTGGGTCATCCACCAATTTAAATCCTGATTGCACCTGTGAGTTACTCAAATCTTGGCTGAAAGAGGATGCTGAAAAGGATACCATTGGGTGAGCAGTAGCCATTGTAGAAGCCTCATGTGAAACCTGGCCAGGGGGACAATGGTGATAGAGGCTGCCATGGAACCCAACAGCTGTAGGACAGAGTTAGCTGTGGATTTCTCCCTTGAAAGGATTGGGATCAGTTGGTGCTTTATTCTTGGAATTCTGTGCTCTGGAATGGATGCTCTGCAATTCTTTGTATCCATTATGACCCCTATGAATTCTGTGGACTGAGATGGGGTGAGACTGGATTTTTGCCAGTTTATGGTTATGACTAGCCTTTCTGCAGCGAGGAGAGAGTATGCCAGGGCTTCTTCCAATAAATGTCTGGCGGGGGCAGAGATGAGCCAGTCATCTAGGTATGGAAACACCTGGAATCCTTGTAGTCGCAAGTGAGCTGTGATGACTGCCATGCACTTTGTGAACACTCTGGGGGCTGTAGAGAGTCCGAAGGGCAGTACTCTGAACTGGTAGTGACTGGCTCCCGCATGGAAGCGCAGAAATCTTCTTGATGGCCTGCCCACTTTTATGTGGTAGTACACATCTTGAAGATCTATCGAGCACATACAATCATCTTTTTTCCAAAAGCAGGAGGATAGATTGTATTGTGACCATCCGGAATTTTTGTACTCTTACAAACTTGTTCAATACACTGAGATCCAAAATTGGTCTCCAGTCTCCGGTTTTCTTTGGCACCAAAAATAGTCTCGAGTAGAATCTGGATCCTATCTGGTCTGGAGGGACTATTTGGATGACTCTTTTTCTTAGCAGCTTTGCTATCTCTAGTGCTGCTTCTTCCCTTTGACTCGGTGGAACGTTGGGTAAGTTTGTTGGGGGGGGCAGGACAAAGATCGAAGGGAATATAATAACCTCTGATTATTATCCTTCGTACCCAAGAGTCGGTGGTGATGGTTAGCCAGGCAGAAGGGTACAAGGAGAAATGACTCCCAACCACCTCCAGAGGAAAAGAGTTGGGCCACTCTTCAGGAGCGCTGGTAGGATTGACCAAGAAAGGAGTCCCTGGAACCCAGGTTACGCAGACCCCCTCTGCCATGAAAAGGGTGTCTTCCCTGTGAGTTTCCTCCTCTGCCTCTAGGGGAGAACTCGGCCTGTGTGTCTGTTACGGAAAGGACTGTGAAACTTTTTGTACCATATCTTCCCACTCTTCTGGTTTCTGGAGAAAGCACGTTCAGGGGAAGAATAACGGACACCCATGGCAGAAAGGGTCTTACCGTCCTGTTCACATCTGGCCAGTGTGCTTTTAACCTTCAGTCCAAACAATGAAGAGGCTTTGATGGGAGCATTGAGACAGGAAGCCTTGAAGGGTTCTGCAAAATTACATAAGCGCATCCAGGAGTGTCGTCTCTAAACAACGCCTGAACTCGCCGCTCTAGCTACTCCTTCTGATGCGTAAGATATCAGGCACATGGAGGAGTTTGATATCGACTCAATGGTAGCCAGCTGAGAGGCCACTTTGTCACGGACCTCATCAGACACAGCACCAGCCAAAGTTTCAGAGAGCTCAGATACTAAATCCCTTTGAAGCCTGGTAAAGTGTGCCATATAATTCAGGGACCTGATTGCAAAGGTCGCTGATGCAAAAGTACGCTTCCCTATTCTGTTCAGAGCCCGTGACTCTTTGTTGGGCGGATGGACAGTCTGGCTTTCTTCTTCCGCCAGGTCCTTCTTGGTTGCAGCCGCCACCACCAGAGCATCTACATGTAGACCTTTGGAACAATGGGGGTCAGTAGCAGGAGGGGACAAAATTTTATCTGGCCTCCAGGGAATGGCCGCAATGGTGTCAGGAGCCTTCCATGCACGCTGCACGATGAGCCGGACCAGTTCATTGGCAGGTGGAGTAACCCAGGAGGTAGAAGGCTGGGCGCAAAAGGTCTGCAGGAACACAGACTCTTCAGAGGTCAGGTTAGAGGGCTGCCAGTCAACTCTCTGTTTAAGGATTTTGGGGATATCATCAAAGGATACCTCAGAGGATGAGCGAGGGGACCCTTCCCCATCATCAAAGTCTGTGTCTTCAGTAATGGACTCCTCTGTGGAGTCCATGTGCTTCCTCTTGCATGAGCTTTTTCGATGAACTTCCTCAGAGGGAGAAGCTGGGGAAGACAATGCAAAAGGGGTTTCCTGTGGGAGTACATCCTGAGGCCCTTGTGCCCGGTGTCCACTAGGAGCGACTTGTGTACATTGTGGTCCAGAGGAGGGTGGGGAGATTGACAGCACAGTATCACCAGCAGATGCCAAAGCCTTCTCCATTAGTTGGAAGGCCAATCCAACTGAAGAGGGGTGAGTGTCCAGGACAGGGGTCACCCCTCCCCTAAGTGGCTCAGCCTGCCAACTCGGAGTCCCTGGATGGCTGTAAAATGCCAAATACGTACACCACAGCTGACATCCTGGGTCGTAGCAAAACTCTCCTGCCAAGAAGGCAACTGTGGTTCCTTAGTGAGGTCCATAAAGGGAACCGTAGAGGGGGAAAACTGTGCTATATCAAGGGGCTTCAAAGGCAATGAAGGAGGAGAATAAGTAGGGATCTTTGGCAAAGGGTGATCACCTCCCAAGGAAGGATAGGTCTTGGGGGGGTGAGATACCTCTGGCCAAAAGCACTTGATCCACAAGATGCAACACGTCATGTTCAGAGAGGCTTCTAGTGGATTTCACGGACACGGCCAAGGGGGAATCAGGTCTATCCACAGATGGGACAAGCTCGGCGGCCACATCACCAGTCTGCACTGAAAACAAGAAACAGAACTACAGGTGTCTGCACCGAGAAAATCATTGGTGCCGAAGTCATGGTCTGCACCGACAATAAGGTCGGTGCTGAAGTGGTTGTCAGTGCCGAGGCTGGGACCAAAGAAATCGGTGTCAATAACTGAGTTATCGGTTCCGGGTAAGGTGTTGGAGCCAATGTGGTTACAGTCTGGGCCGACTGGATAGTCTGTGCCAGTAGAGAGGTCTAAACTGAGGAGCCCCTCAGTACCAATACGGTAAAGGGCACGCTAGTCGATGCCAAAGTCACAGATGGCGCCGATGGCCTCTGTGCCGAAGGTCTAGGCACCGAAAGCACTGGAGCAGAAAGAGTCAGATCCGAAGTAGAAATCTTAGCCTTCTTGGGTCTCAGTTGGTGGGAGTCCCTAGCCGGGGATGAAGGAAGAGATTTGGCTTTTGAATAATCATTCGTCTTTTTCTTATGGGATCTTGGAGGGATTGAAGCCTCCGACCCAGAAATAGCCTCTGGAAAAGGAGATTTGAGTAGCCCCTGCAGTAACAATTTATTTTTCCTCTCAATCAACGTCCTGTTAGAGAAGTTCTTACAAATTCCACAGGGCAGATCAACTTATAAATGAGGCACAGTCAAACAACAGACACACAGAGAATGTAAATCTGAAGTAGGTAATTTATGGCCACAAGCTGAACATCTCTTAAATCCTGGACTACCTTTTTTATCTGCCATGATAGGAAAGAAGGAAATCAGAAAGAATACAACATAAATAAAACAGAATAAACATAACATAATAAACATAGTTTATAACAGAATAAAACAGAAAGAATAGAACAGAAAGAAAGAAGACACCTGCAGCAGTTGGAAAGACCCCAAAAGTTCCTCACCAAAAGGATAAAGGGGCTCAAACATATGTCATACGCTGCCCGACTGAAGAAACTCCAGCTCTATTCAGTCGCATACCGTCTGCTCAGAGGTGATCTGTGCCTGACATACAAGGCCATGTCCAACCCGGAATTAATGGACATGCTCCACCTCAAAAAATGCAAATCCACCAGAGCCACGAGAGCAAGAGACTTAAACCTCAACACGGATATAAATAGGACGTGCTGGAGGGACAGATTCATCACCCAGAGACTCCCTACACTATGGAACAGAATCCCAGTCCATGTGAGGCAGAGCCCCTCACCGACTCTGTTCAAGAGAAATCTTGACGAGTGGATGGGAGATCGTAGGTTTACCCCGGGAATCATCTCTGTGTCACTGCTGGACAGAGGCACAGCAAACTAATGGGTATAGTATTCTCATCCTAAGGGGTGGTGAAAGCCACACACACTCTGGCTAGGCTTATAAATGCCCTAGGGCAGATAGCCTAGTATGAATCTATGAACCTATGAATACCAGCAATGGTACAAGAAATACCTGAAGGTAATGAAGAAAAGGGGTCTACCAACGGTGGTATAGAAGAAAATACCTCGCAGTAAAAAAGATTGAAAAATTTTAAGAAGAGATAGTCGCTAAATGCAATAAGGTAAGAGAAAACAATTTATAAACCTTTCTGAGAGCAAAAGTTGTTTTAGACTAGTATGATAACAAAATATTGTACTTAGCTCAAGAGAAGTAGCTTGACACGATCGAATGGTGACGCGGCATACGAAATCTGAGGTAACAGGGAGAGGGGAATTCTGGGTAAGAGTTTTAGCTCTAGAGTTTGTAGCTGACACGAATTTGGAAGATGGCTGGCTCGGTTGCGAGGTCAAAACCGATACCCATACGTAAGGAATGAATGAGGATTAACAATATCAGATGCATCTTTTAAGTCTAGTGTTACTGGGAAACTTGAAAAAAGAAGAAGAGGAAAAGGTTGTGAAGTTACATCATTTTGAATTTGGACATTATCACAAACACATTTAGGAAAGAAAGATCCAGAGCTGGTATCCAAGCATTTTCTTTCTTTGGGTCTGAAATGATCCAGTGCCAAAAAGAAAATGGAGATTCAGACTTTCTGGAAGAGAAAGAGGGCCAGGGTAGAAGGGGCTCACAATGTCTCTTGAATAGCCATTCAGACTTGTTGGAGAGTCCTTGGTTTTGGAAGGTTTGAAACTTCTTTTTGGAACCTCCTTTCCACTTCTTAAATGTCTGTTTACCTGAATTCTGTTGAGATTGCTTATTCTATTTTTGAAGACATTGGATGAGGAGGAAGAAAATTCTTTGGACAATTTCGAAAAGGAGGGCTGAAAAATCTTAGATGCTCCCTGGATCAGTTTGCCTCTTTCATCACACATTTTGATCACCTCTGCAGCAGAGGTGCCAAGCACTAAATCCCTACCCAAGGGAGAATTTAAAATCTCACTTTTAACAACATCTGGAAGATTCTGAGAATGCAGCCAAGCAAGCCTCCTTAAAACCATCCCAGTGGCCATAGCCCTGGAAGTGGTATCATCAGAGCCATACACACTCTGCAAACAATGAGTAGTGTGACCTGTGCAACAGAAGAAACTATTTTGTTATAATAGATTTTTCTTCACAAGAAGAAACTGCAGATAAATCATTACTCATTCTCTCACAGTATGTCAGAATAAACTTTAACATACGAGCTAGACAATTTAAAATTCTGAAATTCAAAGTTGCAAAAGTATACACGTTTCCCCATACCTGTCAATAATTTTCCTATCCTTATTGGAAAGAGTAGGACTAGAATAAAGTGCTTAGCAGGCAAGTCTATTAAGGCTATAGCTGCTGGGTCAGGTATGAGAATAGTTTATAAAAATGTAAAGGTCTGAGGAACTTTATACATCCTATCTGCCTTTTAGGGCCAGCTGGCCGACTATCAGGAAAATTGCAGGCAGTAAGACACATATCCTCTAAAACACAGAAGGACAGGAGAAATGTGTGTAGGTTCTGGAAAATCCTTCTGTAACAACTCAAGAGTATTTTTGTGGGACTGAGAAACCTCAGTGTTCTCCCAGTGAAAACACTGGGCCATTCTAGCAATAGTCTCAGAGAAATGGAATCCTCCACAAGAAGAATCAGAAAGAGACCTCTCCTCTGAGTCTGAATCAGAAACCTGAGTACATAACCCTGAATTTGTCCCTGCATCTTCCTGTTCAAATTCAGAATCGTGAATCTCTTCAAGAAAGGAGACATACCTCTTTTGTTTTGCTGGAAACTACTTTATAAGGTGGATCAATAGCCTAAATCAAACCCTGAGCCAGTCCCAGTAAACTACTCCTCTCCAAAGAAGTTTTAGGAGGGATACATGCTTAGCTTTCTGTTTTTTTTTTTTAACAGGAAAAAATGGGGCAAACTGTGTTACTAATGGCAGTCACTGCTTCCCCAGGGATAGGCACAGCATTCTGACACAGCAGGGAAACCTTCCATGTTCCCTCTCCTGGATCAACAAGAGTGACTCTCCCTTGACCATTGAGGGGATCCCAACAGCTGCAGAGGATATGCCTAACCTGTGGTCCATAATGGCTGTAGGTGCTACGCCAGAGGAATCCAGAGTAAAAGATGAATGGTCTGAGGTACAACAAATGACCACTACAGAGTCACCCACCTGTGGCTGAGACAAATTGCTAGGATGTTGTGGTGACAAAGGCTGTTTGCTTATTTTTTTTCTTTTGTGGCTAGAAGAAGGACCGGCCATGGGAATGACAATCTATTCCATGGTCAAGTTGAAAATGATGCATCTAGCCAGAGAAAAACAAGCAACCTCAGCAAGCCACAGGGGCATTCTACCGTAGTCACCACTGTCTCTCACTTGCTGAACTGGGCTGGCTTGAACTCTCTCACTTCCTTCAATGGTATCAACTCACACTCGCCCACAAACTAGTAAACTATTCACTAAAAGTCCCATCCCTTCAAAATCTACTCCAGCAGTATCGTACCACCAGACCACTAAGATCCAGCAACAAAAATCACTTACAGGTCACTAAAGCTAATAACTCTGGTGAAGAAGCACTATTCTCTTGTGCCATAGCCAAATTATGGAGCTCTCTCCCACTCACAACTACCACCGTACCATCATGCACCCACTTCAAAACTTTACTAAAAGCGCACCTAAAAACATACTGGCTATGCCCTAGCACCTCCCCCTCTAATATCACCCACCCCATCCACCCACTACCTTTCTTTCCATCCCACTAACTACCTTGATTATAGCAAGCTCGGATGTTCATAAGCGTAAACTACTTATTATACAGCAGGAACTTCTTATTGTAACAATTGTTAATGTCTGTTATGTACTTCACAGATGATAAAGATTCTAGTTGTCTACAGATGTACTATGTTCTTCATCTGTAACTATGTTTGTAATTGTTAATTGCTATGTTGATCAAATTGTTAATTGCTATGTAAATCCAATGTAACTACTGTCTGTATATTTTAACTGTAGAGCTTTTCTCCCCTGGCCTCCACTGAAAATGGACCTACGTCCAGTCGGACACTCCTGGTCAACAAATGTAAATAAATAAATAAACCTGCCAGTATAACTATCAGTCCACAAACGTTACTTATGTATTTATTTATTTGTTTGACAGAAAAACACAGCAAAAAAGGACTTTCAAACACTATGGCAGCCCCATAACATTAAAATAAACATAATTTCTCCACAGAACATAGTTTATCAGTTGGATAACACATAACTTTTAATTATGTACTTACCATAACGATAGATGTATGCGATCCATCTCGCCTACATTTGTAACGAGAAACGGCTCCGACTCAGCCAATACACTAGTACTAAGTCTCTGATTGGCTGGGCCAACCCCTCTATCCCAGGATGCACCACACCTAAGCCCCCAGATCTTGTTAGCCCCACACAAAGTCTCCCTCGCATGCTCCCAACTCATGGAGATACGAGATCTAGAGAGAAGAAATAAGACCTTCAGTGGAAACCCCACAAAGCGTTTCCTCCAAATCCTGCAGGTAGGGGGCAGGAGGGGGGGTATATACGAATGTAGATGAGATGGATCACATACATCTATCGTTATGGTAAGTACAAAACTAAAAGATGTAGTGCAATCCTATCTCGCCTACATTCGTAACAGATGGGACCGCGTCCCTTGCATCTAAATCCTGGGAGGCTCACTGGAACACACTCCTGAGCACCATGGAACCAAAAGACGCCCGACCTCTGGACGCCAAGTCTAATTTGTAATGAGAAACAAAGGCATGTGGAGAAGACCAAGTGGCAGCAGCACAAATTTTATCCACAGACAGTTTGGTGTGGAAAGCTGTTGAAGTTGCCATGGCCCTAGTAGAATGAGCTCTAACTGGGAATGGAAGGGACCTTCCTGTTGATGAATAAATGAAGGACACACAATACCTGATCCATCTGGCGATCGTGGCTTTAGTGACTGGTTTGCCAATTTTGTTATATGTAAAGGCAACAAATAGTTGATCTGATTTTCTGTCCTGCTGCGTCCTATCTAGATAGAAACGTAATTGTCTATGCACATCCAACCGGTGAAATCTGTATTCTGCATCGTTGGAAAAATCGGGAAAGAAGACTGGAAGCTCAATCGATTGTTGAAGGTAAAAAGCAGAAGAAACCTTAGAAAGAAAAGATGGATTTAATCTCAGGGATACTCTGTCCTTATGGAAAATGAGATAAGGAGGCTTGGCAGAAAGGGCTTGAAGTTCTGAAACCCTTCTGGCCGAAGTAATAGCTACCAAAAATGCGGTCTTCCATGACAAGAATTTTTTCTCACAAGTTGTTGCTGGTTCGAATGGAGGGGACGTCAAGGCACCAAGGACCACATTCAAATCCCATGGCAAAACTGGAATGGAAAGAGGGTAGAGTTCTAACTTAAACACTCTAAAGGTAGGGCTAAGGCCCTCTAAGTTAAAATGGGCCTAGCCCACCAAACACCTGAAATTTACCACAGAAAACAAACTTTATCCTAAAACGACCAATACACAGTCAGACAACAAGATAGCTATGAAAACAGCTGTTTTTGGTCAACTCTTAATAAAACCCCACCACAAAAAGCCAAAAATTTGACTAAAAAATAGTTACCACAGAAAATAAACTTTATCCTAAAACGACCAATACACAGTCAGATAACAAGATAGCTATGAAAATAGCTGTTTTTGGTCAATTCTTAAGAAAAAATCCACAAAATAAAAAATAGGGTACTTAGCCACAGTCAACTCGAGACCACGTCTTATCTTTAGAAGCGGCAAATGAGATCTGGAGGCTTAGGTGTGGTGCATCCTGGGACAGAGGGGTTGGCCCAGCCAATCAGAGACTTAGTACTAGTGTATCAGCCGAGTCGGAGACGTTTCTCTGCTCCGAGCCCATCTGTTACGAATGTGGGTGAGATAGGATTGCACTACATCAGTACTTTTAACTGACAGAAACCAGTCCTCCCTTTAAAATACATTACAGTCTTGAGGCTATCCATTAAAACACAGCACTCTATCTTTAAAATAACTTTCCTGAAAAGGAAAAAACATCAGTAAAAATTTTTTAAAAAAAGATTTTTTTCTCCCAAAGGGGACTTATCTGCCTAGCTAAAGAAAGCACAAGACGAATGTCAATTCTCAAAAGCCTCTTCTGCAGCAATATATCTCTGAAGGGCTTTGCACCCAAACTTGCTTTTTAGTCAGTTCAGCTCCAGCTGATTGACAGTTTCGGTCCGTGGAAAGTCAGAAGCTGGCCGACTGTTATACTCTTGGCAGAAGATAACACTACATAGCTAAAGCTACTGCGGCAGTGATCAATATGAAGAATATCTAATATAACTATCCCTGGAGGTTGCACCATTTTTGGAGAAAGGGAGCCAAGTCGGAAAGTCTTAAACTTCCCAATCACCAAATGGCACATCAAAAATATCAGCGTCAGGTGCTACGGCACCGTGCAGTTAGAAAACGTCCAGATACTTGCACTGTGGTTAACAACATCTCAGTTAGGCACCCCTCTACGCCACACTAAGAAGTACTAAGAACATTAATCGGAACTGCCACTGTTAAAGGTTCTAATGACATATTGTCCAGCCAGGTTTAAACAGCTATTTATGTCTTGCAGTCTAAACTGCAGCTTTCCAGACAACGCTGCAGCCTGTATATGGGACAGTAAAGTTGAGTCATTGGGATGAGCTTGCAGTTCTAGGTAGTGCGCCAAAGCTCTGGTGCTGAAACTCCTAGTACCGAATAGGCGGTGTACTGGTTTTCGTGAATGCCCCGCACAGCTGAAATTTGTGCTCCGCACCACTGACTCCCTACCTTCCTAGACTGTGTCCAGCTGAAACAAGGAACTTGCAGCATAATTAGCACAGCTACTAATACCACTATGTGCTGGGCGGGAGTCCTGATACTGTAATCAGATCCCCATCTCCCAAACCTTGTAAAGAGGAAAGCCACCCCTTTATAGAAAACCCCGATGTGGGGATCACGGAAATGGTAAACGCGTTTGGAAAGGTACCCCAATCTCTATTTCAGTACCGCACGCCATTACTGACGACGAGTCACAGCACAAGTTGTACAGCAAAAGCGATCAAAAATCCTGAGGAATCTGAATACAATTATTCAGCTGTTCAAATCCATACAGAAACACACGAATTCTACTCGAGACAGTACTTTTAATACGCCATAAAACTACCAAACAGTGTCTTTTCACCATCAACATCCCTTCTGGTACGCGTTTTAAGTAGATTTATCACCTTCCCAAGAGAGTTAAAAATGCATTGTGTTTCAAACACTTTTCGATACGAATCACACACCAATTCCTGAAATTAGCCTCAAGCATGTTTTGTGTAAAGTGGGTACCACGAAATAAAGCAACCTGTAAGCTTTTACTGTGTATCGTAGCGGGTGGTTGCGAAGGAGATTGGCTGAGTCCTCTGCCGAATAACACAAAGAAAAAGCGTACCTTCGCATTTTAGCAGCCTGAAATAAAAAGGAGAGAAAATGTGCGTTCATTTAAACTCAAAATCATATACCCGTACTGCACCCATAAAGGAACGATGCGTTTTCAATAAATGATAGCCACGTGATTATCTCTAACAATCAATGATGGAAGCTAGCTAAAGCAAAATATATACGATATGTGTATTGTACATAGTAGCGCAGACCACGAGGTAGCAGTCACGCTTTTGATTCATAATCGTGGACAGGGAATGCATGCTGTTATCCACCCCCCACCACCACCACACACACACTCCGCCCCCTCCCCAGCCCGCCCAGTTTAAGAGATGCCAGAGCTAATCCGAGCATAAAGATGTTAAAAAGAGTTGAGAAAACTGCAGGCTGCAGCACCCTGGACAGCAATAACGAGACACCGTGCTGAAACGGATGCACTGAAACTAAGTCGTCATTGCATCACATTTCGACAAAGCACAGCAGATAGGGGTCATTAAATCCACATGAAGGGAAAACTGCAGTAGTAATTTGCGCTGTTATAAAAAGGCATTAGTGAGGTGTTACCTCCCCGCCCCTTCTAGATCACGTGGCTGTCCCATACAGCCAATTACAATTCGCAGATATTGCTGAGGCCCCTGAAACTGAATTGCGCCGGCATACCCGAATTATAAATACTGCTCCAAAAAGGCAGCGCATTCTCTTGAACAGCTTGCATGCCCGCATCAATACCTACAGGAGTGAATTTTTTTTGTTTTGCGCTATTTAATATATTTTTCTAGGTCATTTGCATGCATTGTTTGTCTCTGAAAATGGTTTGCGAGACTAAAATTGTGGCAGATGATCACAAGTCTATTCCTGGGACCAAAAATGAGTCAGTTATAACGTCTTCACTGATGTGGCCCCCATTATCGTCGCATCCTAGTGATATGGAAGACAGCATGAGATCTGACAAAGTTTATATTCGTGAATTTCACCCATATGATCAGGACGCAGCCCAGCGCATATTTTACGAGGGTTTAAAGGAGAGGATCCCCAACACTGCGTTCAGAGGGTTAAAACAGCAACCCAAAGCGCTAATCCTATATGTGGTGTTAACACGTAAGTATTGGCTCTCGGGGCCAAGGATTGTCGTTCTAGGCTAATTTGATGTTAGCAGGATCGAGACTTTACGCATTTCGTCGTGATTTCCAGCGGCCTTCAGTAAAGGCACTGGCGTATTGAAGACTGTATATATTTGTGTCAGGACGTGGGGGAATTTTATGTAGAGTGCAGTGCATGCTGATGATAGACAACAATTAAAATGCTCATGTGTTTCTCTTACATCGTGCACCCTTCTCTCGATGTTGATCGTTTTGGTAGCCCATAACAACAGAGAGATAGCCCCACAATCAGATAACTACATTTTGACTACAAATGATGCATGCACAAAGGCGTACATACTAGCAGAATCAATTTTGTTATGCATACATCATAGATATCTTATTTGAGAAAACGAGTTTTCACCTGGAGACTTGCAAGTTCTGCAGATTACTTGACTGCAGTTTATTTCAGCTTCACAACTCCCGCATCCTCTGTGTGGCGGGAAGGTGAAATTGTAACATCAAAGCAATCAGTTTAAAAAAAATCAAACCGTGTTAAAACTATTTAATTAACATTTGAGAAATATGCGCCCTACCGGGACGTTTCCCCACAAATGTGTCAACAAACCAGGTTGGATTTGTGTGTAAGCTACCCTTTGTCGTTCTTGCACTGGAACAGAGGATTCTGCATGCAGCAGATGTGTTACAGTGGTGCTGAATTGCAGCAGACGTTATTGCAGACTTCAGCAGGAAAACTCTTGACACGCTTCTCTATTCAGTCTCGTAGGTGGCGCTACAAATGGATGAAGAGCCCGACAGTGCGGTGCTGCATCAACCACAGCACTAGCGTAGAGATGCGGCTGTGGTTGCAGCTTTTTGTCCCCTTATCGTTATGACTCTACTGTTCTTAAGAAACTGAACGCACAATATATTTTATCGACAAAATTATTAAAGGGAAAGCAGTGAACAGTGTGCCTATTCACCTTTCTAGGAATAATCTGTACTTAGCCAGGCGAGGCTAGACTCATACAGTCCCTGATTTCGCGGAAAGTCACTTATGTTACCCCATATTTCTGGCCTGTTCCTTGTAAAATATGAGCTTTTGTGTCTAATCGGAAAGACGTGCAGTGAGAAAATAATGACTTTTGTGAGCGTCAGACTATCCTTTTATCCTTATTATCCTTAAGAAAATTATTATTATCCTTCAGAAAATGCATGAGAATCTGTAAGCCGTTATCCGAACACTTTCCCTGATAATTAAGTCCGATATTTAAAATTGTCCCATATTTGTCCCTCTGCACCCTATTATTATCTGCTTTGCCCTGGTAATTAAGTCGAGATGTATGGCGACACCCGTACGTAGCCGGCTTGTCGTAGAGCAGTGCTCAGCGGAGCTGCATCTCAAAAGAAGCTCCGTCCACGGGGCTCTTCAACTGCGGCGCACCTGCCGGAGTTTTTGCCGCACGTGGCAGTGGTCTTCAACGGTTTTATCCATGTTGCATCTTATTTCCTGTTTCTTCAGTTGAGATTATTACAATAACTAGACCTGCAAGCAGCTGACTTTCAATGAACTTTCCGCATCATTGTTTTCGGTAACGACCCTGGAACTGTTCCCCTCGTATCCGAAAGCGAAGACTGTAAGTAGATATAGTGATTATTGGTACCGAATTGACAGTCTCCTTTCCAGTTTTGTTTTCACAATTAACTGCCCTCGCCTCTGCACAGGTGTGGCAAATCTGCTGCGCAGATTTTTGCCGTTGGTTAATTGCGGTTTCCCTTTTCTGATTTACAAACATATTAATTTAATGGTATGTCACATTGTTTTAAATATAGTTACATGTGATAGTATCCAAACAGCCTCACTGGAAATAGTTTTGGTTCTTATTGTGTTAAACATAAGATAAAGTTTTGTCCATACCTTTGAATACTGCACTCCGTGTTGCACCCTCTAGGGACCTAAACCTTGTCACCACAATAAACAGAACATGCCGGAGGGATAGATTCCTGTCCCAGGGACTTCCCATTCTCTGAAATAAACTACCAATCTATATCAAACAAAGCTCCTCATTAGCACTCTTCAAGAAAGATCTTGATAATTGGATGGGAACTAGGCAATTCACCCCGGGGATCACTTCTGTGACTCTGCTCGACAGTGGCACAGGAAAATAATTTTCTTGGGTGGCAAGGGCCAGGGTACATTTTTATCTGGGCTTGTATAGGCCCTAGGGCCATAGCCTAGTACCTACCTATGAGCTATTCCTCACAGAAATATAATTTTGTAACAAAGTCAGTAAGAGTTTTAATATAACTGCAGGAAGACTTTGCAGCTACAGACAAGTAATATTCAAAAAATGGAAATCTACACGCAGTCTGATTTCGCTAGCCCTGTAAATGAATGTAAATTTTTGAGTGCCCTTAATTTGGGGCTTTGCCCTAATTATTTATGTTTTTCCCCTTATTCAAGAGGGGTATATTTGAGAACTCTGGATATAGTCCAGAAAGTGAGTGGTTGTGTGCAAGAAATTGTTGCAGGCTGGATTTTGTGCCTTAGTACAGTAACACCAGGTAGATAGTATTGGCCATTTTACAGGTGAGCATTTGGTTAATCAATCCCATTCAGGTTCCACCGTATGCAAATAGAGATCATAGATGCATGTTTGCACTTTAACCTGCAGTATACATTACCAGCAATGAAAGTCACACAGTTACACCAGAATACACTTTTTTTTTCAAAATCTCTTTATTTCAGTTTTCTTTTTTCAAATAATAACAACAATACGGTAACTCAAAAACACAAATAAACAATACAAATACCAATCTAAAGAAAACAGACAACAATCTCGTTCCGAGAAAATTATACACACACACACACACACACACACATATATATAGAGAGAGAGATATAGATATATAATATATACACAAGAAGTCACTACATCGTCAAGTAAAGTATGAGAATTCTTATGTTCATTTGGTCTCATAAGGGATAGTTGGAATGGGGATAGTCTATATATAAAGTAAAAATACAAATTTAACCATTTATTTATATTAAGACAGAAAAAAAGTCTAATGATGTTGTTAGGAAAACATGGTTTAAACTGGATTTAGAAATCTGATAATCCGGGTAAATTACTGAGCAGGTGAAATTATGAAATGTGTTTGCACTGAAAATGTGTTCTCATACAATTTGTTTAAATGTTTACATGAAGATAAATTACTGCATTTATTTTTCTAAATGAAAATTAGAAATACTCTGATAATTTATTGTCAATCAATGAGATGGATCATGTTCATAGAAGTGCATACTGATAAATGAGAATAAACTTCATTTGAGATTTTGGGTATGTGGTGATTTCACCACCGTTGTGATGCCAGTTTGCTTTTGGGAGAGTCCTTCATCCCTTTATCAACACATGGTAGGAAATTTGCAATTTCTTTCCAGAATTTTTTTTTTTTATTATTACTATACAGTGATACTGTTAAAAGTCCAAGCAAGGGCAAAATATGTTGGTGTGGGTGTATTTTTAAAGATTATGCTTTTATGCATTGAAGAGAAGAAGAGTTGCAGCGGTAGTTGTTTTAGAAAAAAAGTACACCTCCTATAATGCTTTGATAGAAGGTTTACTATTGCCTTTTATGTTTTGTTATGATTTCTCTGGCTGGAGTGTATGTATGTTTTCTGTAGAAATGTGACATCTGCCAAGTAGATACAATAGTTTATAAGTAACAGTGTATAATCGTAAAGTATTTCTGAATAGTTCAGGTTTTCTAACCTTGTTTTTCTTCAAGTTAAGGATTCTTACCCTTTCAAGTACTTTTAGGTGGGTTGTTTACAGAATATAACATTGAATTCGGTAATGGGTTGGATCAGTGAGGTATAAAGTAGTAGAGTGATCTCTTTGGAGTGGGTAGACATTCCCTATGGTTTCTTGACTTTGATAGATAAAATTATTCAGTTTAAGTTGTGGTGTACTGTTGCCCCTAGCTCTCTACTGATTGTGCATATGTTATTTTTTATTGTAATTACAATTTATATCCTTTTTCTTATATCTAAAGTTAAAGTCATTATGATTTTGCCAGGTGTATACTTTTTTGTAGACCATATTGGGGTGGACATCTTATAGTGAAGTAATTGTGTTACACCCTTTGCAATTGCTAACATATACATTAATCCAAAGTTAATTTTCCCCTTTTATAGTGATAAAAGTATTGGCAAAGCTTTACACTGGGACTCACCTTCTCGTAGTTGCACAGGTAGTTGAGCGGGCATTATTGATTAGTAGTTGTGTGATCAGCAGTGACAGGCAGTGGGTGGCCATAATTAACATCAAGTAAGGGGTTGCCACCATCCTGCACCCCCTGCTATACATAATTTTAAGTGACTTGCATTCTTGCTGTGGGGGATGCGCTGTGTGGAAGCCCCTCAATGTGTGCTGCACTGTCAGTCTTTCTAATCTCTCATCTCCTAAAGATTACTGCATTTCATTATACAGAAAGATGGGCAAAGGGATGGGATGATATTGCTAGAAACATCCATGCCTATAGTGAGCCCTAATGTAAAATATTGCCAAAGTATTACCCAGAGCCCTTTTTCTTGCTTTTACAGGCCATAAAAATAATCCAAGGAGTATAAAAGAACAGGCATTATCCATTGTCATTATCTGTTCGGCTGTTCTTGGGTGGTATATTCAGGTCACCTCCCTGCCCTAACTTGTCTTCTGCTGCCTGGCGAGTGCTATATCCATTGAATTAATTATAGCTTTACATTTAAGGCCTTTTCTTCGATTATTTTTTTCTTTACGTGGTATTGTGTTTAAAGCCATAGCAAAGTCATATTAAGAAGTATATAGTCTCAGCCTTTCATCAGCTGCTACTGTTAGTATAAGGAATTTCACAGGATTCAAAGATTAGTATCTCTCCTTAAATGCAAACTCTTTCTTGCATACTTAAGAAGATAAGTGCTGGTATAACTTTGTGATTTTTGTTGAGAATGCTGGTCAAGCTGATTAGCCTGAATTTTATTGTTTGAGATGACCCCCCCCCCCTCCCCACACCATGTGAATTGATAGTGTTGTAGCCTGTCACTGTAGGTCAGGGACTTAACCATATGCCAACATGTAATGCTACTGACAAGGGGCTTTCCTTTAGTCTGTGAACAAAACCACATGCTTGTTGTGTGGTCCTGTTAAACTTAACCACTGCTATAAAATTAAACTGCTGTTATAGAAGGTTTTTATGATTGTATGTCATTCCAATATTTCTGTTTTGTGACATTTATAAAGCACATCTGACATAGCCTGTAGTTGATTGATTTCTTCTTTGCTTATTAATAACACATGACAGTCATTTTTCTCTGTCATTTGCTGGTGTCATTAACGAACATCTTACTATTCCTTTCAACACTTGAATTAAAGCTCGCGTTATGGAGTTGGATTTTTTTTTTATAATAAATGTAAAGTAGTTGTACTTTCTGCCCTAGGCTTGCTAAATTTCACACCTTTCCAGTTTTCTCAGGTAGTAGCAATAGTGCAAGTCATGTCACAGTTGTCAGTTTTGCACGCCCAGGTAAAAAGCTGAGAAAACTGAGCAAAATGTAATGCGATCTGAATCCTGGTTTGTGGTGGTACTTTTATTTTAGCACTTTTCCTTGAAATACATCTTAGTATTTGATTACATCCACATATCTTAGTTTATCATAGAATATCTGACTTTTAAAAAAATGTAGTTAGTGGCACATTTTAAGACATATCTCAAATTCTGTCAACTTTTAGGAGTGATATGTCAGTCCTTGCGAGCTACAGTACTAACACTCAACACCACTCAAACATAAGCAGTGTTCCCATCAGACTGCTGAATTAAAAACATGAAAGTGAAAATTGTCTCCTCCTTACTGTATTAATTAAATAAGGGAACCATTTTTTCTGTGATGTGTGTGTATAGTGGGATGGCAAGGCAGGGGATTACAGTTGAAATTTGGCAACAACTAAACAAGATTCAACTTCTGGCGTTTTGTTAGAACAAAGGTCATCTGCTAACTAAGATAGAACATTGTTGCTGTTCAAGTGATGATCATGATCTGTACTTAAATTACTAAAGAAAGAAGATGCTGATGTATGCCTTTAAGAAAAACAAGGTACTGTGTATCATTTGCTAACATCTCTTTCTTCAGTACCTGCAGTTACTGGGGATGAAAATTACATGTAAAATATTTGGCATTCATACTACTGAATTTTATTTTATATATGAGCGTGTGTGTGTGTGAGTGTATATATGTATATGTGTATATATATATATATATATATATATATACACACACATATATATATATATATATATATATATACATACACACATATATATATATATATATATATATATATATATATACACACACACATACATACATAACTTGTATGGGCGGCCACGGTGGTGCAGCGGTTAATGTTGCTGCCTCACAACAATAGGTTCTCCGGTTCGATTCTTGGCTGGGGTGCCTTCTGTGCAGAGTCTGCATGTCCTCCCTGTGGTCACTTGGGTTTCCTCCGAGTGCTCCGGTTTCCTCCCACATCCCAAAGACATGCTGTAGGTGGATTGGACACTCTGACATGGTCCTAGGCATGTGCGTGTGTGTGTGTGTGTGTGCCTTCTGTGGAAGGTTGGGCACTGGGCTGGCAACTCAACACTGTAAAACTCCACTGCCAGTCGTGAGCAGACAGGTGATCCGCTGTGGCGAACCCTAACCAGGAAAAGCTAAAAGAAGATATATAATGTATATATATATATATATATGCACGCACACACACAAGTATACATTCATATGCACTTAATGTAGGATATTTTTGTAACAAGCTGTTACACTTCAGCTTTGGGTTTTTTAGTGACAAACCAAATCTTTTTTCTGGTACTATACTGTGTGATATATTTTATTTGTGCTGTATGCAAAAACTTGTTGAAAGAGCAGAAAGAGAGTCTGGATAATTCAAAAGATATCTAGTCAACCTTAGACATACAACACAAACTTCCATTTGTGCTGTGTATCAGCCATATCATAGTTCTATTTTTCCTGAGGCATGATATTCCTTGTTACAAGCAGTATTTATAGGAAGTAGATCTTCACGTCTGATTTCAGCCTGTTATTGTATGCTGCCATGTTGCAGTCACTGATAAGCTCCTTTATCTTTTCTAAATTGCATTGCTGGACTTGTCATGGATTTGTGTTTTATAGTTAACTTAATTTCTGGCTATAATCTTGATGTTAAAATTGCAAGTGGTTTGAAAACAATACAAAGACTGTAACATGGTTTTTAGTGTTTTACTTTCACTGTCAGGTTAGTTTTTTCTTTGTGATCACACCCACAAAATAAAACCAACTTGGGTATTGATTTGCATATACCAGCAAAGCATTCAGGACAATCAAAAACACCATACCAAACAGGCGGGTGAGTTGCACATGACAGACGAAACTAAGTTAAACCATGTATTCATTGGAAAATAACTGCTAGAAGTATTTGTTCAAAAACGGGATACACTACACAATTCCAGTTTAAGATTATAAAGCTTCACAACTGGTAAATGGTGTTAGAGTTGTATTACAGGCCTTAGTATGTCCAGTACACAGGAAAAAAATTCCCTCTTTTCAAAATGTATATATTATATGTTGGCACCTTAATATTTTTTGTTAAATTCTTTCCCTTAAAGCATCAAAACACAACTGTAAAAGTCCATACATAAATTCACATATCCCTGGCATCTATGACTGAAAACTCACTGCTTCTTGGTATACATTTGCTTATAAGATATGAATTCAAGAGTATGCTGCTTCCATGACTCCATCCACAACTAAAAACTCACTGCTTCTTGGTATACATTTGTTTCTAAGATATGTTTTCAAGAGTATGTTGCTTATGAGCAAATTTATGTCTTTTTGGGGAAAAAACTTATCCTACATCTTCAATTTGGTGGGGGTAGGGGGGCTTTGTCTCCATTCTCCTTGCACTTTATTGTTCTGACTGTGAGATGGGGAAAGTGCGATTTGCTTCTAAGATGAGAAATTGTCTTTACCTATTTTCTGGTTGATTGTGATCCTCTGTAACCTGAAAAATACTGGCCACTTGAACACAAAGAAATTTCTCTTGTCCAGAGCAAGCAACCGCACACAAGAAGTAATTTCCTCAAGCTGACGAGGGCAAGCAGCTGTGTTGCAAGTAGTCTCATACTGAGCAGCAATGTGTAAGCCAGCTTTGACAAACATAATGGCAGACAGCAAGAGTGTGACCACATGTATATATTATAAAACACAAAGGAATATGGTATTGCAATCTACAAATTCTTTATGTACAATAAAATATACAGTCTAACTAAAGAACAAAATACCAGTACATTTTATAATTATTGCAAACATCCACATTTCATTACTTTGGCTACTGTATTCATTTCCTAAGTCTTCGAGGAACACATGCTCCTTGAAAAATGGATTAAATATCTAAACCAACCCCAACTTTCTTGATTCCTTTTAAATGACTGCAACATATTAGAACTGTGACCTTTAAATTAGTATGTGATTCCAAGAAGATGGAATTGCTTGTGTGATATGAGTTCCTCAACTTGGTTCACTTTAAACTAACTTTGAATTTCATAGTGTTATATTGTAGAGTTTTATTACGTCTTTGAATATCTAGATTCAGTAACAGTCTTAATTCCTAATTGCTTCTGTATTGTAAAGAATAAATGTGAATTTTTTTACATCTTTTGGTAATCTTGGTTTGAAAGATAAATTCTTTTAGTAAATATTTTTTGTTGAATTTCTAATCTGCTCAGATTTCAAATTTTATACGTGTAAAAAGAGCTGTTGTACTCCAGAAGTGGTCTAATAAAGGCTTTATAAAAATTAATTATGTTTTTATATTTCTGCTTAAGACATTTTTAGACAAAGACTCACTTATGTAAAAAGTCTTAATAATTACATCCAGATGTTTTGAAAAAACATGCTATTAGAAATAATCTTTACATTGAGACACTACTTCCAAAATAAAATCTTGTAAACATATTCTGTTTTGTTGATGGTTTTCCAAAGTATGTAACTTTACATTTAGCAGTGCTAAATGTAATTCCAACACCAGAAGCCCATTTAGTAATTTTTCTTAAATGATCATTAATTTCCTGATGGTCATTCTTACTTGTTATAGTAAAGCCTATCAGTCATATGCATATGTATTCATCCAAAATGAATTATGTATTGAAATTGTAGAAAACATTAAACAACAGATGGAGCACTGAGCCTTATGGTATACCCATAAATACATTGATTATTTTGGAGAGCACCCCTGAATAAACACTCCTTAAGTCACCTGAGAGTGAGCCAATTCATGATTCAATTGATAATGTAGAAGTTGTATCCTAAAACTTTGCAGACTGAATGATGAATTAAGGAGTCAGAAGCTCTGGTCAGATCTAGGAAAATTGTAAAACAAGATAGACATAAACCTATAGCCCTGGTTACTTTTTCATAAAACTCCCTAAGATTAGTAATAACAGAACTCCATATTGATGTAAATCAAAAATTTCTACACAGTTATATTCCTTAAAAATCAGCTCCAGGATACATCCCTCAAAACATTTGCAGAGTATGTATGTAAGACTCACAGGCCTATAATTTGTAATGTCTATAGACTATTTCCTTTGTCAATATAGGAGTAATTTTTGATAATTTCCAAAATTGTGGCACAGTTACATTTATAAGGAGTTTATTAAATAATATGCCAGATAGAAAGTAATGTCAAAGACAGCTTTCTTTTCAAAAAAGTATCGGAATACAACGAGGTCCCATTGAAACATTATTTTTAACCCTTTCAAGTGAGGTTTTTAATACTCATCTTAGTCCTTACTGGACAACTTTTATCTGATATCGAAAATCACACACAAAATTTAGTCTTGTCCAAACTTTGTTCATTACTGCTGAAATATCTGTCACATTCATTAGCTATATAATTTGTCATAATATCATTATTGTTTTTCAATACAGTAACAGGGTTTCTAATCTTTCTGAAAGAATCTGTGTAATTGTAGTACACTTTGGTATTAGTCAAAACGCATAGTTGATTTTTAAGTCTTGTATTTTTGGATTTTAGTGTTAGTTACTTTAGTATGCATTTTGTAAGGGGGCAGCATCAGACCTGTTGCATATAATAAATTACATTTCAAAACAAAAGAAATAAAAATCCCAGGCATATCAGTTCCTTCCCTACCTACTGTACTCTAGGCAATATGCATGGGCGGCTAGGACATTGACTTGCATCCTTTCTAAAGTGAAAAAAAAATGTTTGTCTCAGTGAAGCAATCTTTGCAAAAGCTTGCTTCATCATTTGTGTTATAGACCAATAATCATGACTGATGCACGCTGTATAGAACTGCTTCTTTCCAGATTTTGGTGGGTGTCTCTTCTGCTTATGATGAAAAGACGTGCATATATGGAGAGAGCTGTAAAAATGAACTTGTGCTTCAGTGCTTGGGTCAAAGACAATATATTCAGCATAAAAGTCTCTAAGCTTCATGAAAAGTTAACATCTAACCACTTTTTAACTGCAAATCCTTGTTTTCAGTAAAGCAGATTAGAATTAACAGCTGGCGTCTACAGCCTTTACAACCTGCTGTGAAGATCTCTATTTAAGCTCCTACTCTGCCACAGGTCTGCCCACCAAAGCTTAATTGCAGAGTCTGCAGATACTACCAGAGCTAACTAATACCATGTATATTGTCAAGGAGGAGACATCTGAATATTAGTAGACACACACACACATACACACACACACACACACACACACACACACACACACTAGAAAGTTGTGGCCAGTATGTTATGCATCTGGGAGATAACACTGCCAGTTTCAAATGGACATCGTTCTGAATCCTTACAGGACAAAATTACTAGTGCCACCTGTGCTGGTTAAAACCGGTGAGGATCTGGTACTTCTGGCAGCATTGAAAGAAAACAGAACAGCTTGGAAAGCACAGCCATATTCACTGCATTAACACTCCTCCAAAGGTGTAAACCAGGCTTATTCCATTTTCAAATACCAGTATGACCAGTGTGTCGATCACATTTTCCACTAGGATCCATTGATCTCTAGCTGTTCATAAGCTCAAATATTCAAAGCTATTTGATATCCATTTTTATACACTGGTGTGCTTCTATCCCTCCAGTTAAAGAGCAGTGATTGTATTAGCTAGCTATAGAAATCCCTTTATGACCCAAGAAAGCAACAGCACCTATCTGTTGGAACTGGAATCACTCAATATTAAAATCCAATACCATTTTCCTGGGTGATCTAAACTACCTAACTGTAGACTAGGAAACCTACACCACCACTAGTGCACAAGCATAGAGATTCCTGACCTTTGTCAATATAAATACTCTGGGGGTGGAGGCAACATCTTGGATCTTTTCCTTACTCATATGGTGACATCTTGCACTATTCCTTGTGTATCTTTGTCACTTGTTAGATCTTGTCATAAAGCCATCTTCCACAAAATAAAACTGAATTCAGAAACACCATCTACCCAAGGTACTTTTTAAAATTTCTCTAAGACAAACTACTTAGTCTTAAGGGATACATCGGCAAGCTCTAAATCCCTACAGCCCAGTTAACAGCTGAATACATGGAAGTGTACATCACCACACTATACTGGCAGCTGTACCCTGCAGGAGCAAGCTCAGGGCAAACCCCAGAAACAACCCCCCCCCCCGATAGAACCATAACATCAAACATTACAATAAAAGGAAGATCATTTTGACTAAAACAGTAAGAGGAGCAATTCCTAGAATGATAGAGCCCTCATCAGCAATTCTTCCTGAAACTGACTTGCCTCCAGCAATCATGCAGGACCAAGTCCTAACGACTGTATCACAGGTTCATAGGTATGTACTAGTCTAACAAACACCAGGGCCTTTTTTAAGCATAGTTACTGTGCCTCTTTCTATCAGAGGTATGGGGGCCAAACCCAGGCTAAATGTACGATTTCCATCCATTGGGCAAGGTTACGCCTAAATAGGGTTAGGGATGGACTGTGGTTCACATGTATGGGGAGGCTGTTCTCGAGCATGGGGGTCCTCTGAGACACATACTGTCTTGCCAACGTGTTCTGTTTGGATCCAGTACTTCCGATTCTGTTTGTTTTGCAGATGTGCAAAAGGTCCATCAGAGCTGATGCAGAGGGTGCCTTGCATGCCAGGCATATATAGTCTGCCAATAACCTGTAGGTCATTCATATAGGACAATATGTTTATATCCTGGATTCTCCTGATAAGGACCCTTTGTGGGTGTTCCAACGGTTGCATATTTCTGGTCAGGTACATGTCAAAGAAAGAATTATATTCAATGATGGGTCTGAGAATTGCTGAATAAAATGGCACTATGACTTCCTTGGACCTTACTTAAGGTGGGTGACATAGAACGATTTTCTTACTACTCCGGCCACGTTGGTCAAAGGCCAGATTACTGTCTACATATGTTCCCAGATCCCTGACTACTGGGTCAACTCATATCATTGGCTTGGATGGTCATTTTCCCAAAAGGCGCTATAATGCATTTCTTGGCATTGAGTTTTATTCCATGACTTTGGCATCAGTTGTTCGTCTGTGTTAGACCCTCTTGTAAGATGTTTATGTCATGGGGAATCTAAGATAACTCCCAATTTGCAATCATCTGTGAACTTGGTCAGCCAAATACCCTTGACATTAGCCTTTACCTCAGAGAAATAGTTGCCAAATTGAAGTGGTCCCAGCATGGAGTCTTGAGGTACCCTGCTGGTGACTGGTCATTTAGTGGAGGTGGCTTCACCAATCCTGACTTCCTGAGTCCTATCTGTGAGACAGCTTTCAATTCAGTGGGTTATGTAGGGTTTTATGTCCACCTTGGTGAGTTTGTCAAGTATACCTGAGTGAGGTATTGTATGGAATGCCTTAGCCTGGTCCAGCTAGGCGATATGCACCATTTTCCCCTCATCCTTTGCCTTGTTGACCTAATCAGTGAAGTCTGCCACATTTAGTAGGCATGAACTTCCCTTGATAAAGGATACTGGGTTGGGTCCAGTGTCTGAAGGTGGCCTATGTCTTTTTTGATCATTTCCATGATATTTTTATTGAAGCAACAGAAAACCGAATTCTTTCCTAGGGAAAGAATTCAGTTGTCCTTTTCTGTTGCTTCTGTATTTTCAGCGCTGCGGTGGAAAGTTACGGGTCGGGTTCAGGTAAGTGTGCGATTGAGTGCGGGTTAGGTTAGTTAGGGTTAGGGTGCGGGTTAGGTATGTGTGCGATTGTGTGGACGTGATGGTTAGGTGAGTTAGGGTGTGGGTTAGGCATGTGTGCGATTGTGTGGACGTTAGGGCGGGTTAGGTGAGTTAGCGTTAGGGCACGGGTCAGGTAAGTGTGCGATTGTGTGGACGTGAGGGTTAGGACGGGGTAGGTGAGTTAGGGTAAGGCACGGGTGAGTGTGTGATAGTGACGGACCTTAGGGTTTGGGTTAAGGTAAGTGGATAGTTAGTGTTTTTTTGTATAGTTTAGTGTAGGGTTAGGTGCAAGATTTTAGGTGTATGTGTGTGGATTGCTGTTTGTTTGGTGTGCTTGTGTTGTGTGTATGTGTTTTGGAACAGCAAATTTTTTCCCTAGGAAAAAATATGCTGCTCTGTATGTTCGATGTTTTCAGCTTTCGCTGAATAGGGTTCGATATCAGAAACCCAATGTTTGTCACATGGTTATACTATGTTCATATCGTGCATTATTACCAGATAAATTGTGCAAGATATCTGAAAAACTGTGGGGTCATTGGATTAAGTGGAAGTAATAAAGTATATGCTGCTGTAATTTTCAAAATGTTAAAAATAGGATAGGAACATTTATGAAAAATAAGGGTTGCACTGAAAGGGAGGATACAGAAGTTGTTCCTTTTGTAAGGTATTTTTTACATATAAGTTGAGAAGTGAAGTTGAAAAGTTATATAGTTGCATGCTGGCAATGCTTTTAATGGGGTTAATTTAAATAAGTTAAATGCAATATTTAAATATGAGGTATGTGAAAATGTATAGAAATTGGTTGTATTACTTTATAAAGATGCATAGCTGTGTGCTTAAGTAAATTGAACAAACACCAAGATGGAAAAAGTGAAGAGTGGGTTTACGTCAAGGTTGCTCTGTTAAACATATGTATGGAAAATAATGCATATATATTTATACGTATAACATATGTGTTAAGAAGGACTGAAGAAAGTAACAGAATGGGGGTATTGGGTAAGTATGGAAGAAGTAATTGCATTATGCAGATGACATAATGGTTTGTGAAAAACAAATCAAAAATTTTGAAGGAAATTCATAGTACAACTACTGCCCTACTTCATTTTGCTGATACAGTCAATGGAAATAGAAATTCTGGTAATCTGATATTATCTTTATTTCTTGACCTGTCAAAAGCATTTGTCACTGTCATATGGTGGACTATTACAAAATCTCTCCTCACTTTGACTTTCCCCTACCTCCTTCTCTTGGTTTAAATAGCTACCTAACTGGCAGACACCAAGCAGTCAAATGGCAGCACAAATACTCTTCCTTCCTACCCATTACAGTAGTGGATCCACTAGGTTCCATACTTTGACCAAACAACTAAATCTCACTGCTGCAAAGGCCTGCTCCTCCTCAGTATTACTATAACCAAACCCCAAAATGAAGCAGGAATTTCACTCTACTCTAATTCTGTGTCTTAATTCTGGAATACCCTCTCTCCTGCTCTCAAGCACCTTGATAATCAGAAAGCATTCAAAATCAAGCTAAGTGCTCACATCAGATCATCCTGGCTTTGTAGCCGAACAAGATTATATCCCAAGCATAATACTACAGACTACTTTAAACCCTCACCCGTTCCTAGAGTTTTACATATCCCCCTAGCCTCACCTACTTTTTCTTCATGCCTTCACTTCAGACTTATTTCTTAGAAAATAACATTTGTTTTTTCTGAATTCACCATTTTTTTCAGTGCAGTCTTCTGTCTTCTCCCCTGAACATTCCTAACTTACCTCACTAAACATTTCCAGTTTCTATCTTAAAAAAAATGCTGTCTGGATTGTACGTAAAGCGCTCTAAGAACCACCTGCTACTGCTTTATTAACATCATAGGCTTTGTTATTGTAAATGATACTTCTAATGGAGTGTAACAACTGTTTCGGAGCATTATAACTGTTGAACATAAGTACTTAACCTATCCGTGTTTGTTATGTATGTTTTAAGTGTTGTACTGAACTGTTAAGTCTTAACACTGTATAGTATTCAATCTATAAGTGTATGGTAAATGTAACCTATAAGTGTATTGTAATTGTTTTACTGTTTTATTTTTGTATTTGGAGCTTTTCTCCCCAGGCCTCTGCTAAAAAGGGGCTTTTGTGCCCAGCTGGACTTGGATGGTCAACAAATGTAAAATAAATAAAAATGATGAAGACAAGGGTTATGATAATTAAAGCAAACATTGAGCCAACGATTCCTTTTTAATATTGCTATAGAGGATAGTAAGAATTTCAGAATTAGTTTTAATGGGAAGGATGTATAAAAAGGAATTGGGTTTCAGAAATTGAGAAGGTGGAGCATTTAGCCGTAAAACAGAAGCAATAGGGGTTTTGTACATTGAAACAAGTCTGTGTTTTAAAATCTTATGCTTCATCATTTATAAAGTGCCCCAGCTGTATGGTTGCCATATGTAATGGAAGTAAGACTGGCAGGAACAATATTTTCAGTTTGGGGATTCATCTATAATCCCACAAGAAGATGTCTGGCAAGAAATTAAGGTGGATTAACAAGGATAGCAGGAATTATTGCTGTTATGGAATCTGCATTCTTTGTATATAAACTGCGTGTGTAAATATGAGTGGTATATGGTAAGAGTATATATAAATGATAATGGATTAATAAATGATGGAATAGAGGAAGGATTCTAAAATGTTTTAATTTAGTTAAAATATTATTTGAGATGTTTAAAGTAGTGAGACAGATATGCAAGGCAGTTAGAATAAAAATACTGGAAAAGATAATGGAAAAGGTTGATACAGTTTGGAAAGGGTATTAAGAGGCAACCAGTTTGTAGAAATATTTGATATAAGAGGAATTATGGTGAACATAAAGCAAAAAAAATAATGTTCATGGTGCTGCCTATGATTTGAATTAAATGAGGTATTTGAGACTGATTTACATTTTATGGAATGTGGGTATATATATAAAAGTGTTGAATGTATTGGGAATGAAATGGGATAGGCAAAATACCCTTTGTAGAATTGTTTTGGTTATTTGAAAATACTACATGAAATGGGCCTGAAGAATTATTGCATGTGGTCTAAGCAATGTGTTGATACAAGCAAGACTGAAGTCCTGTTAACAGCAAAATGATGCAGAGGTTGAGAATGTAGTTCAACAAATGTATTGTGGAAGCAGTGGTTAAAGGAACTATGAAAAGTCTGTATTTTAATATTTTTTTTGCAAAAGTCTTTTTATTATCTTTTCAGTTAATATGTATGATACAGATTAATGCCAATACTTCAAATACTGACAGAGTAAGAACAAGAGTGAGAGTTTGCATACTTTCCTTCTGGTCTGCTGGGCATTTAACAGTTGTTTTTGAGCCTCTAACTTTCTAAATATTTGCAGTACAATAATTTCATGTCAATGATAAATTTATCTGCCTTGTGCCAAGTGAGTGCTGTGATAGGCTCTAGTACCCCACAGCTTTGGATAAAGAAGATATTGTCGAATTAGTAAGTTAATGAATGATATACTGGAAAACAAGAAATTGTTTTAGTAAAATAGGCAATATATAAACAATGAAAAAAAAAAACAAATGGACTGGTACAGTAGTATATATATCAGAAACAAAACACCAAAACAACCAAATGATTCGATGATCTTCAACACCTTTAATACTCCATAGAAAAATTCACCTAGTAAGCACTTTTGTCTAGTATTAGACTTCTTCAGACTGAATGAAAGAAATAAAAAACAGCTGATAGACACATACATAATTAAATAATTTGCATAATTAATACCATTTGTAAAAACAATTATACAATCAAGACTTAAAGAGCAGTAATGCCTGCTTCATTGCTTTAATTTTTTTCTTTTTAAATATATCTTACATTTTTCCTTGCCATTTATTCCTGATGGGCTGCTAGCATCTAATTTAACTATCCAGCAGTACTCCCTCCAATCTAACTCTTCCTCTGATTCTAATCTGTTGTAAAAATCAGACACCACATCTAATACTAAAAACTTAGTTGTACCACTACATCCTGCAGTGCTATAATGCTTTCCCCATGCATTGTTGTCAGCTTTTTTATAGCATACAGATAATTCTGTATTCTCTTAAATAACTCTCTTGTAATCATGCTAACATAATATGCAGGGCATGAAGAACAAATAGGCAAGTAAACTACAAAATTTATAAAAATCACTCGGCATAATTTTTATATTTCTTATATAAACCTCATTTTCACCTGCCAATAAAAACTTCTAAAACTTAAACATTTAAACATTACCCTTTTCTTTTTTCTTTACTAATATATTTTAACTTGTCCTGAAAAATATTATTTCCTCTCTTATTTATTAACACTGGTGCTTTTCCCAACACTTTTTTAACCTCTGGAAAACTATTTAAAATTTTAGCCCTGTTGTTCATTTTGTCATGAGACCTACTTGTGTCATTAAATTTTTGTTTAACAAGGCTTTCCGGGTAACCCTTCACTATTAGTTTAGTACATAAAGAAACTCCTTATTTAAAAAAAAATAGAGCATCACTATCTGTCAGGTCACTAATTCTCTTCAGCTGTCCTTTCACATATTGTTTTTCATATTTATGGGTTGCATATTATCATATTCAAAATGAGTATCATTTTGTACCTCTTTTTGTGTATCTTAGGTTTACGTTCATTGCCTTCCTTGTACACATCTATATCCAAAAATATGGATCAGAACTTGATGTAAAACTTAAATAACTGCAGGCATTATTCTCATGCTCTGTAAAACATAACAAGTCATCTAGACTCTCCAAACCAAGAAGAGGTCATCTATAAAACAGCCATAATATAAAACTTTAACATAAAATTCACTATTAATAATGTACTCCTTCTCCCATGCTACTATAAAAAGATTAGCACAATTTGGAGCCATGGCAGGTTTCTTGGCTACCCCATTTGTTTGTTGGGAGAAGGATCCATTAAATTCAAAATAATTATAAGATAGAATAACAGCTAATATTTCTAAAATAAGTACAACCGTATTATCATTAGAAAACTTCGAAGATAACAATTCCATTCTAATATATTCAGCACCAGTCTCATTATGTATCATAGTGAACAATGATTTTATATCCATTGTTACTAAGTAGTCAGAATCCTGTACATCAATCCCTTTAATAATTGTTCTAAAGGCAGAAGTATCACATATATATGCCTCACTTTTTTCAATCACTTTTTGAAGCTGTTTATAAACACAGCCATGTCCTTATGAATTTTCGGCAGACCAAAGATCTTACTAATTTTAGGATTGTCTTTAGAAAAAAAATAGCTTATTTCACCCCAATCCTACCATTACATAGCCACTCCTCTATCAAAGAATCTATAAAACTGTAAGATTTTTTGATATCATTAACGCTGACTCTTGTATAATATTTCACATCTTGTAACATATCACACATTTTGTTAATATAATCATTTCTGTCCAAAACTACTAAAGAATAACCTTTGTTAGGTTTTACTATTATAATGGTATCATCATCTTTTGACTTTCTTAGTGCTAAGTACTCATTTTACTTAAATTAAAAAAACTTACTTGCAGGTGTTTTTAATCTGCGGTGGTGCAGCGGTAGCGTTGTTGCCTCACAGTAAGAGGTTCTCCCATTTGATTCTCGGCTGGAGTGTGGGGAGTGCTTTCTGTGTGGAGTCTGCATGTCCTCCCCGTGGTTGAGTGGTGTTCCGAAAGACATGCGTGAATGGGCGTGCCTTCGTTGAAGGTTGGGCACCGAGCTGGCAGCTTGGCACCGTAAAAATCTACTGCCAATCATTAGCGGACCAGAGTTCCGCTGTGGCGACCCCTAACCGGGAAAAGTTGAAAGACAAACAACAACAACAACTTGCAGGTGTTTTTAGCAAATAATTCCCTAAGCTGTTTTTCTATAACACTTAAAAATGCTTCCAGTTCAGGTCTCAGTGGTGGATTATTCTAGCTAGGTTTTACAAAACCAAAAACCCTTTTCCTATTCTGATCAAATACAAACTTCATGTTAAGTTTCCTTACATAGTCTCTTAGATTGTTTAAAGTCTCACAGACCCCTGCTATTGTTGCAGGTACAAAAGTCTAGCCTTTCCTTAAAACTTGTAGCTCATCAAAATCTAACAGTCTGTGTGGTAGATTGCCATTTTTAAAGTCACAATCCAAAAATTTACCTTTTATCTTCTTACAGTCTTCTTCCTTCCTTTCAATCTCTGGTTCTTCTTAGTAAACATTTTCCTTACTTTGTGGTTCTCCATGGCTGTTGCAGTTGTTACTTGCTGCCATACGTGTTCATAGGTTGATACTAGGCTATATGCCCTAGGGCATTTATTAGCCTAGCCAGAGTGTATTTGGCTTATGCCACCCCTTAAAAAAATGGGTTTTACTGTGTCCTTTTTTGGTTACTTTATTGAGCCTCTGTCTAGTAGTGACACAGAAGTGATCCCCGGAGTGAACGTACGATCTCCCATCCACTCGTCAAGATTTCTCTTGAAGAGAGTCAGCGAGGGGCTCTGCCTGATATGGACTGGGATTCTATTCCAGAGTACTGGGAGCCTCTGGGTCAAGAATCTGTCTCTCCAGCATGTCCTATTAATTTCTGTGTTGAGATTCAAATCCTCTGAGCGCGTAGCTCTAGTGGATTTGGATTTTTTGAGGTGGAGCATGTCCATTAATTCTGGGTTGGACATGGCTTTATAAGTCAGGCACAAATCACCTTTAAGTAGGCAGTATGCAACTGAGTAGAGCTAGAGTTTCTTTAACCTGGCAGCATAGGTCAATCTGTTTGAGACCCTTGATCCTCTTGGTGAGGTACTATTATGGTCTCTCCAGTTGCTGCAGGTGTCAGGTAAGGTACATCCCAAACGGGGCATTGTATTCAATTATGGGCCTGATGAGGGATGAGTAAAGGGGCACAATGACCTCCTTGGATCTAGATGTGAACCCTTTCATGTTGAGGTGGGCTATATCGAAGGTCTTTCTAACAACTTTGACAACGTGGTTGTCAAAGGAGAGATTACTGTCAACTTGGGTTCCCAGGTCCCTAATTATTTCCTCAGTACTTAATGGATTACCGCCTATATGTTTGTGGGCACTTTGTTTTTTCCGAAGGGTATGACTATACACTTCTTGGCGTTTAGGTTTCAGGCCATGGCTTTGGCACCAGTTGTCCGTCTCTGTGAGACCCTTTTGGAGGATGCCTGTGTCAGCTGGAGAGTCGATTATGGCACTCAGTTTGCAGTCGTCTGCAAACTTGATCAGCCATAGTCCTCCCGTGTTGGCCTGTACCTCTGAAAAATATATACCGAACAAGAGTGATCCCAGGACTGAGCCTTGTGGGACGCCACTTGTAACAGATTTAGAGTCTGACATAACTCCTGCAATTCTGACCATGTGGGTTCTGTCCTTGAGCCAGTTTGCAACCCATCTTATGACATAGTGGTTGATATTTAGGCTGGAGAGCTTATCTATGATGCCAGAGTGGGGTATGGTGTCAAAGGCTTTTGCGAGGTCCAGGTAGGCAGTGTGGACTACCTTCCCTTCATCTATAGCCTTGGTGACTGTTTCGAAGAAGTCTACCAGGTTCAAGAGGCAGGATCTGCCTTTAACAAAGCCAGATTGTGTAGGATCTAGCATCAGTAGTTCCCCAATTTCTTAGTTTATGAGTCCCATGATGATCCGCTCTATGGCCTTGCAGACTAGGCTAGCCAGGCTTATGGGGCGATAGTTCCCAAGGTCTGTTGAGGCTCCACCTTTGTGGAGTGGGACCACTGTTGTTGTACGCCATTCCTTGGGTACATAACCTGTAGAAAGGCTGAGACTGAACAGTAGCTTAATATGAGGTTTTAGCTCCTCTTGGAGCTCCTGTAGGACGCAGCCCGGGACACCGTCCGGTCCCATTGATGCTGTGTTTTTTTTGCTTTGGAGAGGGCAGCTCCTACCTGAGCATCTGTGATGACAAGAAGACGACTCTCTGCTGGGATAGATAATTACTCCTTTGGGGGGAGGGGGGGAGAAGTTTGCACTGAACCTGTCCGCCAGGATGTTGGCAATGTCTGTGGGTTCAGTGTATTTTTTGTCATTTTGGACTAACTCCAAGCATATCTGGGAGTTGCCACCCAGGTTTCTAACATAACTAAAGAAAGCCTTGTGGTTATCTTTAGTGTCTTGTGCAATTTTTATCTCGAAGCTGGCCTTGGAAGATTTTATGAGGGACAGTAGTTTTTTTTGCTAGTACTGATCAGTGATGCCTTCTTATTGAGGGATTTTGCTCTATCCTGCAGTAGCTTTCTCCTTTTGTTGTATAGTTTATTTATGGCTGTGGTCCACCAGACAGGACGTCTGCCTTTGGAGGATTGGGTCTTGGTTTTATTTGGGATTGCATGATCCATGCATTCCTGAAGATGTCTATAGAATGCATTTATATAGGACTCTGCTGTTTGGGCCGTAGTTTCCACTGGCCCGGGGGCTTTGAGTGATTTCACCTCGGTTTTGAGGAGTGTGAAATTAGCCTTGGAGAAGTTTTTTACTGTGGTTTTTTGGGGTGATGGTGGGGTCGGGATATGGATGTCCAGCGAGATTAATTTGTGGTCTGATCTTACCAATGAGGCGTGTACCTCTGGTGTAGAACATAGAGTCCCCATGTTTGTGATGACCAGGTCAAGTATGTTTATCCCTCTTGTAGGCGTGGTGACCAGTTGTTCCATATCATTTGAGTTTACAAACTCCAGGAACCTCTGGGCTAGGCTGTTAGGGCTTGAGTAGTGTTCCAGGTCTATGCTTGGGTAGTTGAAGTCACCCAATATAAAGGTATTTGGAGAGACATTCATATTCTCCAATGTTCTCAGGAAAGCCACGTGAGGTTCCAGAGTCTGGGATGGTGGTCTGTAGCAGGCTATAAACTGAAATGCAGTTTTGCCCACTGTTAGTTGCACATGGAAGGTTTCTGATGCTTCATGCAGTGCCACCAACCTGGAGGTGTGGGTATCCTTGATGAATATGGATACTCCCCCTCATTTTGTGGTTCGGTCCGAGTTTTGGGGCTGAAAAGCATGGTATGACGTATAACCTGGTAGTGCTGGGGTGCTCTCGGAAGCCTTGAACCAGGTCTCTGTTACTGCACAGACATCAATACTCTCCATGCTGAGGAGAGCCTCGAGTGGTTGCATTTTGAGGTTTAGACTTCTGACGTTGAGTAGCATTACCCTTAGTTTGTTTTTCCTTGTGTTGTCTATGGAGGTGGGTTTGTCTTTTGAGCCTTGCCTAAAAAAGGCACTATGGGGGTGGCAAGAGCCTTTGCCAGTATCCGAAAGCCCAGAGGTGACAGGTGCAAGCCGTCCCTAGCGAAGCAGTGTGGCTTGTTGAGCATGTCATCACAGGCTGACATACACTGGATCCCCTTTGAATGACACCAGAACTTTAGCCAATTGTTAAAATTAATAATTTTGTCTTTATACTGTGGCATCATTTTCGGTGAGGGTAAGATGCTACTCAAGGTCAGGTCATACCTGTCTGGGCTACATGATCTGAGAGCTCTTCTATGTCTCTTTTCATGTAGTCTGTGGAGGTACGGCTCAGGTCATTCACTACAGCATGGACAATGACAGAGTCATATTTGTACTTGCTTTGGGGTGACCTGAGTGTTTGTGTTATGTGGCGGATCCTGGCGCCCGATAGGCAGCTCACCGTGATCTTCTCCTTGTTCAGCCTGGTGAGTGGGACGTCAGTGTGCCTGATGATAGAGTCACCTATTTCAAGTGTATCAGGTGTGTTGTTTGTCCTTAAGGGCTGTGACTGTTTGGCACACTGATTTTGTGAAGTATGTGTTTCATTTTTTGTGTTGTGTGGTAGAGGTTGCTTGGATGTCTGCTTTGGAGGTCTCTGCTGTTTAGGCAGATTTGTATTTAGAGCCTCCGAGTATGTTTTAGTGTGTTTATGTGTTTGATGTGATGATGTGGTATGTCTATGTGCGACTAGATTTGTGGTGTGTATGGTTACCTTCTCCCCCTGACTGGCTGCGCCAGTATTGCGTTGAGAGAGTTTAGCCTCCAGTTTGGCTATATGGTTGCATCTCTCACATATATTAGTATTTGTTGGGAGGAGGAGAGGGTTGTCTGTGTACATGAGGCAGTTGTAACATTGCCTCAGGATTCCCAGATTCACCAGCTGGACTGGAGAGGAAACTGGCGACTAACCTTTGGACATGCCGGTATAGCATAAGTAACTCCTTTAAGGCTGACAAAAAGGACCAATAGGGGGACGAGTATTCCTAGGGAGTATATGAGGATGTAGTGCTATTTGTTTGTTAGTGCTAACTTATATAATTGCTTGTAAGAGCAGTGCTAGGTTTTAGGTTTAGAATAAGGTCTTTACTTGAGGGAACAGATCAGATCTAAGGGAAAAAGTGAAGAGCAGACTTTGTGGAGCCGAGAATGGTTTAAGCCTGGTTAAGCGGTGCTGCACTATGCGCAAAATCGCGCAAAGCCGTGCCAAAGCAGGTTTTTATACAGGGAACTTTAAAGAGCTAGAAATTGGCCCAAAACTACCAATAGACTACAAGATTCTTGTGCTGAGGTCAATTCTCCATGGACAGATAGGCTGCTCAAAGCTCCTCACTCCCACTGGTGAACAAAGAAGTTTCCTTCTAGCAAAGTAAGGAAATGGGCAACACAGGAACTATTCAAAAGTCCAGAATACAGCAATGCCTGTATAAGGGACTATTCTAGGTCAGGAAAGGCGGGAAACAAGGATTTTTTTTTTTTTTTTTTCTTCTTTTGTCAGAAAAACAGCAGGAAAAGTACAGTAAAGTCTAAACACAGGCTAGCGCACTTGAGTGGGCAGCCTCAACAGTTAAATACAAACAAACATACTTTTACAAGTGCAGGTATGAGAAAACACAAAACAACAGGCTTAAAACAGGTAAATCAGCAGTTTAAACTCGCTTTTCGATGAGGAATGACGGTCGCACAGGTAATAACAGTAAATTATACGTACATCTTGAAAGCAGTCACTCTTTTCGTTTCTCTGCTGCTAGCACCACGAGGAGCTGTTGCTGAGTAGGAACAAGCGAAAAACCGTGCCAAAGCGGGTTTTTATACAGGGAACTTTAAAGAGCTAGAAATTGGCCCAAAATGGCCAATAAACTACAAGAATCTTGTGCTGAGGTCACTCCTCCAGGGACAGATAGGCTGCTCAAGGCTCCCCACTCCCACTGGTGAACAAAGAAGCTTCCTTCTATCCAAGTAAGGAAATGGGCAACACGGGAGTTATTCAAAAGTCCAGAATACAGCAATGCCTCTATAAGGGACTATTCTAGGTCAGGAAAGGCGGGAAACAAGGATATTTTTTTTGTTTTTTTTCTTTTTTTCAGAAAAACAGCAGGAAAAGTACAGTAAATTCTAAACACAGGCTAGCGCACTTGAGTGGGCAGCCTCAACAGTTAAATTCAAACAAACAAACTTTTACAAGAGCAGGTATGGGAAAATACAAAAAACAGGCTTAAAACAGGTAAATCAGCAGTTTAAACTCGCTTTTCGGCGAGGAAAGACGGTCGCACAGGTAATAACAGTAAATTATACTTAAATCTTGAAAGCAGTCACTCTTTTCGTTTCTCTGCCTGTGTCTTGGTACACATTCACAGGCTGAAAAAATGCCGCCTTCCTTCGTTGTTAGTATTTTCTGATAAATTATTTGAATTGCAGGTCTTACTCTGATTTGAATGCATATTTCTTACTCCCTTCTTTGCAAGGCATTCTGATCTCCTCAATTCCGTTGCAGATTCAGATGGGACTACAAAAACCTGGCCACAGTCTTCCTTCACTCTCCTCTGCTGCTTCTACTGATTGATTTAATTAATATGCAGCTCTCTTCTCATAACCAACCCAATCCCCTTCACATGTTTAAGTTTTCTTTTCCTTAACATCTCCTTTTTTTTAATTAATCTGTCTTTGTCTCAAATTTCTCAATAGTTTAACCTTCTTTTAAATAGAAAATAAATTTGTTTGATAACTTCATTTAATTCATGCACTCTCTGTTTATAATAATCAGTCAGTATGGCCATATATTCCATGCTGTTTTTTGGTTCAGCTCAACCCATCTGTCTATGAGCTCATTAGATCTGAATATTGTAATGCTTATTTTGAAACAAATCTATGCAAGTGGGATTCTGAAACTTTACTTTTAAGCTGCTTTAAATTAAGATCTGAAGTAGTTAACTTAATTTTATCTGCAACCTGTGGGTATTCGGATCCATATCGGATCCGAGCCTGCAACTTTACAAGCATCTGCTCCAAGCTCCTCCCCCTTACCCATAACCCACCACCATCTCCTGCCTTCCCTCAGATCTCGTTTGCCGCTTCGTGCATCAGCATTGGGGTCTCCGTAGCTCTGAGCCTTAGGGTCATTGTAAGTGCTTTTTGGTATATTTTTGTGTGTAGAGAGAGTTTTCTCAGTTAGTTCCCCTTCATCCCCCTAAACGCTTGTTCATCGGTTATAAAAAAAAAATGTTTTTAGTTTTGTGAGGTAGTTATTGTGTAGGCCCTTCGCTTCCCTATAGTATGTGCGTGGTCAATAGTGTGTTGGGGTTTGATAGGTGTGGCTGCTTTTGTATTAGAATGTCTGAACAGCTGAAACTTACATTCAAAAAATGCACAGAGTGTGGCCATAAGCTTTCACTGGCAGATGGTCACACTCTGTGTATTATTTGCCTGGGCGTAGCCCATTTATCCGCCCAGTGCAGTGTGTGTGCTGAATTTAATCTAAGGGCCCTGAACTATAGGAATGCCAAACTGGTGGCAAAAGGCCTACTCCCAGCTTCCACTTTGGAGCTACTTCAACTCCCGCCCAACCCCCCCCCCCAGGCTGTGACTCACCCTCCCGATAGACCTGCTGAATACGGAAGAGAGAGACAAAAGACATAAGGATACAGACAGAGGGAGAGACAGAAAGAAAAAAGGGGTAGACCCCGTAAATGGTCTCCAGATCAGGGGTCGCTCCCTAGCCCGCTTTCCAAGGTGTCGAGACCTGTGTCTCCTCGGCTCCACTTCCCCAGATTTTCCCCGGAGCTGACAAAGCCTTCAGAGCTGAGGCCTTCCTACAGATCCTCCCAACGGCCAGCCAGATCCGAGTCGGTTGCTTCCTCGCGCTCAACTCAGAGTCTGTCTGAAATGGATATGGACAGGATGATGAGATTTATTCAGACTCAAATCCAGATGGTAGTCTTGCCAGGCCCCTCTCCCTCTGGAGGGGGGACCTCCATGCCATTCTTTCATCTGATTTCTCGTTCCCCGATCCAGCCTGTGGTCTCGGGGTTTATGGATCCGAGGCTCTTCAGAGCTGGGGTTTCGGCACCGATGGTTCCTCCAACCCAGACTCTGGCGATTACCTTGAGTTCCTCGGAGCCGAGCAGCTCTCGGGGCCGAGGACAGGGAGTTGGACCAAGGGGATGGAAGTGTCTTCGGCTCTGACTTTGTCGGATCCGAGCCATTCCTTCAGAGCTCCGGCTACCCTAGCCTCAGCCCTGATCCTCACGGCGGACCCGGAGAGAGCTTCCTCCTTGTTGGGTGCTAAGGTGGTGCGCTCTCTGTCGGCGTTCAATGTGGTAGAGAGGGTTCTCTCCCAAGGATCGAGACCCCAGCTTATTTCCTTGGATTCTGCCCAGACTCCTTCCGATTCGGTTACAACTCCCTTCAGCTTGTCTCAGGGACAGCTCGTGCTAGAGTAGCCCCAGATGGTTACCCTGGAGGAACCTCAAGTGACTCACGAGCCCTTTTCAGAGAGTCCCACTGAAGAGGGTCCTGGTAAGCACATGTGCAAAAGGAGGCACCTGGACTCCCCTGAGTCCCTTGCAGAAGACACTGATTTAGATGAAGGAGATGGTTCCCCCAGGTCACCTCCCGAGGATGTCACCTTTGGAGACATCATGGAGATCCTCTGCCAGAGGGGAGGTTGGTCAGCCCCAAAATCTTCTTTGGATAAATCAGTGTTCCTGGAGGCTTTTCGGACGGGCCTATCTATGTCCTGGGTGTCCCCGCTGGTGGATCCCTTAGTGGATGTTATCACCACATGGGTATGGAAGGAGCCTGACACCATAGAGCCGATACCTAAATGCCCGGACAAGATTCTTTCTCCATCCTCAGACAGACAGGCATGGTATAAGGGATCCCATGTGGATGCTATGGTGGTTGCAGCAGCCACCAAGAGGGAACTGACTCACGAAAGTTCCTCGGTCCACCCTCTGGACAAGGAGTCCAGGACAGTGGATCAATTTGGGAAGCGAGTATATTCTTCAGTGACATTTTCCATCCCAGCACTGAACTACTTGGCACACGTTGTATGACTGCAGCGAGACCTGGTCATGGAATTAGCTGAGTCAACCCCCAGAGTCTTTGTCGCAGGAGGACAAGCGTCTGTTCTTCACGAAAATTTCAACTCTGAAATCTGTATCAAACACGTCCATGTTCCTCCTTTCCCATGCTATGGAAGGAGCAGCTAGGGCAGCTGGGACTGGCATAGCTATGAGGCGACACGCTTGATTCAGACTGTGTCAGTTTGCAGACCCCTTCAAGGCATCTTTTACAAATGCTCCCTTCAATGGTTCTTCTCTTTTTGGGAAGACTGTACGTAACACCCTTGTCCAGAGTGAAAAAGATGGGAAGACTTTGTCTGCCATCGGATCCACTTCTCCAGTCCACAAAGATCCTTTCCAGGAATCAGAGAGGGCAAAAGAAGATGTGGTTCCGGAAATCACAGTTTTCCCGAGACTCTGAGGACAACTTGTCCACTAGAGGCAGAGGGGGACATGATAGACGCCGTCCCAGAGGCAGAGGGGGTCCGAGGAACTTTGGGTCTAGGGAGCCCTTCTTGGACAGGCCTGCCCAGCAGCCCTGAGAAGTTTCCCAACTGTCCTACTCTGGAGGCAGTCGGGGGAAGATTATCATTGCACCTAACGGTGTGGGAGTCCATAACTGCAGATCGTTGGGTGCTTCATATAATATCCAGAGGTTACACCATCCCGTTTATTGCCTCTCCAATCCAGCCCAAGTGCCTCCCAGATGTCCCATCTGCTCAAAGGGAGATGGCAGCGCACGAGGTTTCCAAGCTGCTTCAAAAACGAGCCATCGAACTGGTCTCCCCCGATCAGTCCAGGTCAGGTGTTTACTCCAGGTTCTTTTTAGTGCCAAAAAAGACGGGGGACCTCAGACCCATATTGGACCTGTCAACCTTAAACCTGGCTGTCGCCAAACAGAAATTCCGGATGGTCACCCTGCAGTCCATTCTACCTTATCTTGGAGAATGCGACTGGATGTGGTCAATAGACCTCCAGGAGGCTTACTACCACATCAAGATTCACAGAAGCTCGAGGAGATTCCTTCGCTTCTGGCTGGGAGCCAGTCATTTCCAGTTCAGAGCCCTACCCTTCGGTCTCACCACAGCCCCCAGAGTGTTTACCAAGGTAATGGCAGTTGTAGCGGCTCACCTGAGGCTCCATAGGATTCAGGCATTCCCTTACATAGGCGATTGGCTCCTCGCTGCTTCCACCAAGCATCTTCTTTGCCAAGCCAGAGACTCCTTCCTTCATCTTGCAGACCTGCTGGGGATTATGATCAATGTTCCCAAGTCACTTTTGGACCCAGTACAGATCTTGGACTTTATCGGGGCATGTCTGGACACCCTTCAACTGAAAGTCTTTCTATCTCCAGTAAGGGTCCAGAGTCTAAGGGCTCATGTATAAATAATTCTTGGCCCCAGGTTACCGAAGGCGGCTGACGTTCTCAGAGCCTTGGGCTCTATGGCTGCAGCAATTTCTGTCCTCCCCTGTGCACTTCTTCACATGCATGTTCTACAATGGACTGTAGCTGAACAGTGGTCTTGGCTAGATCTCCCCATGGAGTACACAATTCAGATCAGCAAAGCCTGCAGAGCGCCAGTCTTCTGGTGGGTCTAATCCCCGGAGATCGCAGTGGGGCGCCCATTTATTCCACCCACAGCCCAAGCCACAGTGACCACGGATGCCTCCCAGCTCGGGTGGGGGGGGCATTATCTGGGGAGGACGGTCCAAGGCACGTGGTCCCAGATCGAGACCAGATTGCACATCAATGTTTTGGAGATGAGAGCATTGCTTTTAGTGTTGCAAGCCTTCCACACTGGTCTTCCTCTGGGGACTATTGCAATTCAGTCAGACAACATGTCGGTTGTCTGGTACATTAACAAACAGGGAGGAACCAGATCTTACCCTCTGTGTCGCGAGGCCATGAGAGTATGGTAGTGGGCAATCTCCACCATTTGGTTTCTGATTGCAACGCACATCCCGGGACACAGCAACATTTTAGCGGACAGATTGAGTTGGGCTATTCTAATACCATATGAGTGGTCTCTGAAACAGTCAATAGCAGAGGTGTTCTTCCTTTCATGGGGTCAGCCTTGCTGCAATCTGTTTGCATCTCCTTCCAATGCGAAGTGCAACGGGTTCTTCGCTCTGCTTCCCTCACCAAGGGCCCCCCCCCCCCGAGATGCTGTAGTCCATGCTTGACCTTCTGGGTTGCTGTACACTTATCCCCCGTTACCATTCATTCCAAAATTTCTTCAGAAAACTTGCCAGCTGGTGTGCAAGGTGATCCTCATTGCCCCGTTCTATCCTCGTCAAGTCTGGTTCCCCTTCCTCTGGTCTCATGTTCTAGCTCCTCCTTGGAGTCTAGATCCCTGCCTGGATTTCATTTCTCATCCCTTGGGCACCTGTCCACCCAACTTGGACAGCCTCAAGCTGACAGCTTGGTTGCTTCAGTTCCCTTGATTGCCAGGACTCCCGGTCTTTCGTCTTCAGTGAAAAATATTCTAGTGGCAGCTCATAAGTCTTCTACTAGGAAGATTTACCGCGGTAAATGGAAACGATTCTCTATTTGGGCTTCTTGGAGAAACCTGGATCGTTTTACAGCCCCTGTCTCTGCAGTGTTTGATTTCTTAGCCAGCATTTTTCAGCAAGGGGCTAGTTCTTCCTCTGTGAAAGTGCAACTGGCAGCTATTTCGAATTTCCATGTTGGCGATAACAGGAATGCCCTGGCCTCTTCTAGACTGTGTAAGGCTTTTCTTAAAGGCACTTTTCTTTTGCGTCCTCCAATTAAGAACACATTTTTTCCTTGGGACCTTACCTTGGTTCTGCAGGCCTTAGCCCCCCCCCCCCTTTGAACCTGCAGCATCAGTAGAGTTGAAGTTCTTATCCTGGAAGACAGCCTTCTGAGTGGCCATTACGTTGGCTAGGAGGGTTTCTAAGCTTCAGATCCTGTCTGCCATGCCCCCTTACTTGATCTTCCATAAGGACAGGGTTTCTCTCCATACAAACCCTTCTTTCTTACCAAAAGTGGCTTCCTAATCAAACATTAATCAATCAATTAACCTGCCTGTTTTCTTCCTAAACTTTCAGAACAAGGGTGAATATAAACTGCATTTGCTAGATGTTCATAGACAACTTCGTTTTTATTTACACAGAACAAAGCCCTTCCATAAGCCTGGCCAGTTATTTGTGTCTTTTTCTAAGCCCTTTTTGGGTAAAGCCATCTCCAAGGTTTCCTTAGCTAGATGGATTACACTATGTATTTTGCAAATTTACAAAGACAAAGGTTTGTCTCCACCTGGTCCTGTTAAAGCTCATTCTACCAGATCAATGGCATCTGCTGCTTTTTGGTCTAGGGTCTCATTGGATGACATTTGTGTGGCAGCAACCTGGGCAAAGTCACATACCTTCATTTCTCATTATAAGTTGGATTTCATCTCCAGAGGGAGAGCATCCTTTGGCTCTGTGGTGCTCAGGAATATCCTTCCATGAGGGCCTCCCAGGAGTTTGAGGAGCTGGTGACTCTGTCCAACAGGTTGCAGATAAAATTAAGTTAACTACTTCAGATGAAGTTATGTACTCACCATAACGTTCCATCTGAGTAGTTATACATTTTTCTGCAACCTTCCCACACTCCTTCCCCCAAACCTTCTCATGTGATATTCATGTGTGGTTTGTTCTAAGTTGGGTTGCTGATTGGTTTGAGTTGTGGCAAACTCGATCTGAGGGAAGGCAGGAGATGGTGGTGTGTTATGGGTAAGGAGGAGGAGCTTGGAGCTCAGAGTAGATGCTTGTAAAGTCGCCGTCTCGGATCCGATATGGATCAGAATACCCACAGGTTGCAGAAAAATGAAGTATAACTACTCAGATGGAACGTTATGGTGAGTACATTTTTTTTGTAGATAAGAAATGCATCAAAATAAGCTAGATTACCTTATGTGTAAGGCTTTTGAAATCTCACTGTAGCTCTGGCTACAAAAATCCACAAGATCTTTACTCAAAGAAAGGGATAACACCTGGAATACCTGGCGCCAACTAAGAACACCCACAACCAGACAAACCTTCCTTGAACTCCGCAATAAGGTGAAAAAAAATTAAGTATGACAAACAAAATCACTACATCTCCCTACAAAGAAAACAAAGTTGCAACACACAAAAATTCTGGGCAGCTGTGAACAACATCCTCCAGCACGATAGAGCATCTACACCCCCACCCAATACAGAAGGATCAAACCTAGGCATAGCTTCCAATTTTAACAACTATTTTACCTCCTCCATACTTAAACTTATTAACAATACAGCTCCCACTGTCCTCCCCAATCACCCAATTAAAAGCACCCCCTTCTCACTAAAACCAGTTCCAACATTAACTGTCCAAAAACTCCTAACCAAACTTGAACCCATCACTCTTGCTGCCGACAATCTCCCACCTGAATACCTTCAAATTGCAGCTAAGGCCATAGCTTACCCCATTTCATTACTAATAAATAGATCCATTGCTGAACACACCACCCCTTCCTCATGGAAAACATTATATATCATTCCCCTTCATAAACCAGCCTGTCAAACTACCGACCCATAGCCATGCTGCCACCTCTATCTAAGATTCTAGAAAGATGTGTCCATCACCAACTCTTCACCCACCTTGTTATCAATAACTTACTATCCAAAACTCAACACAGTTTCCGGCCATTCCCATATCACCACCACTGCCCTAATCCATTTCACCAACTCTGTCAACACACATAGAAACCAAGGTAAACTAGTCTACGCCATTTTACTAGCTCTATCCAAGGCATTTGATACACTTTCCCATGATAAACTCCTAACCTGCCTTTCTGAACTCAGCATAGACAACTCCTCCCTGCTACGGTTCAAAAGTTACCTAGACAACTGCCTTCAGTCAGTCAAATGGCATGACTCCCTATCTCCCCACTCCCAGTCACACTTGGCGTACCTCGGGGTTCTATTCTTGGCCCCCTTCTCTTTAATATTTTTACAAATCAACTACACCCAGCAACCACAAATGCTGAAATAGTACAATATGCTGATGATACAACTCTAATCTGCTCGGCATCTAATATCCAGCTCCTCCAAAGACACACACAGGAATCCTTCATACAGATGGAAAACTGGCTAAACAACTCTCAACTAATACTGAACCCCAAAAAAAATAATAATTTATTCTGTTCCACCCAACAAAAACTAATGACCGTACTACCTTCTCTATACTCTCAGCCAGTAACACACTCATTACCCCAGTCCCAGAGGCCAAATTACTTGGGATTACAATAGACCAACAACTAAGATTCAACAAGTATGTATCTCTAACCATCACCAAAGTTCACCAAAAGCTAGGTACCCTTTATTGCTGTAAAAAATATCTTACTTCTGAATCCAGAACTGCTATAGCCAGAGCCCATCTCTTGTCTACATTACTTTATGCTTCTCCAGTACTAACAAATCTAAATAAGACCGACATCAACAAACTTTCTACATGTTACAACAGAATTGCCAGATTCGCTACCAGCACCAAATCACATTCCCACCACTACCAATCCCTACTAACTTTACACTGGCTTGAACTCCCCAACCTAGTACAATACCACCAACTTAGCCTAGCTCACCAAATACTGTACTACCCCAATAAAACCTCTGCCCTCTCTGGCCTAGTAAACTTCTACAATTCCAGTAAACTACAACTACGCTCCAACAATAAAGTCCTAATAGAAATAAATCCCATTCAAAACCCCCTCTGGTGAATCGCTCTTCCCTGACACAGTTGCCAACACCTAGAATAGCCTCCCTCCTGACATAAGACTACAAAGCAAAACTTCCACTTTCAAACAGCTCCTTAAATCTTACCTTCTCACCATCCAGCGATGCAACTGTAATGACCCACCTTAAACTCTCTCTTCGCTATAAGAGTGCTGCTCCACCTAGGATTCTTTGATATTTAAGTGATGTTCTCAACTCTGCTAATTACCTTACACTTCCTAGAATACTACCGATGTGCACCATAATTTGGTTACTGTAAATTTTGTGCATATGATGAGTCTTTTTCTTCCCACTCTAACATTGTGTACACTAAACAATCAAAACACATTTGACTTCCAGTGCTTAAACAGAATTTTCCACTACACTGTTTAACTTGTGTAACTACTGTTTAATTACATTTCTCTACAACACTGTCTCCTTTTTGTATTATGCTATTAACTGTCTGTATTAACTGCACGACAACTCTGTCTGATTTTGGTTACTATGATATTAACTGGCTGTATTAACTGTGCTGTTTACTTATCAAACTCTGTAAACTGTACTTTCACTACTAAATATTGTTAATATTGTTAATATGTTGCTATTGTATATTTGTGGAGCTTTTCTCCCTGGCATCCACTGAAAAAGGGCACCTGCTGTCCAGTCGGACTATCCCGGTAAACAAATGTCAAATAAATGAATAAATAAAAATAAAAATTAGGAAGATCAAGGCTGAATATGAACTTGCTCTAGCTACTGAAACCAAACATAACTATAACTCTTTCTTTAAAAATGTCAGGAAGTTAAGAATTAATATTCACAGCTATTCTACTTAATACTGAAAAACACAATTTCACCAGCACTCCATCAGCGTTTCTTTATTCAAAAACCAGCGATCTGGTACCTCGGCAATTCGCCTTCATGGATCACAGTACATTCTAATTTCAAACAGATATATATATATATATATATATATATACATCCATCACATCATACAGCTGTCAATAATTCAATCAACTAATTATATATTAAACATTTAAAGTAACACCATTAATATAGCTAACTAAATGTCAGTAACAAATCAGTATTAAACATAATAAATAAATACAATAATAAATACAAACGTAAATACAAAATATGAAATGTTGAATGATAAAATATTAAACACCCAATTCCTGATTCAAATCAAAGGGCCTTAAAGTCTTAAACTTTAAAATCATCCTAGTTTCTAACTCTAGCAGTTTAGCCACAAAATCACCCCCTCTAGACAAAAAAGGCCTACCAAGTACACAAAATTTCAAACTACTAGGGGAATCACCATGTTTATCATGGAAATGTTTAGCAACAGGGCTAACTTCATTATAATTCCTAATGTCTTTAAGATGTTCTAGAACCCGAATCCTAACCATACGCTTAGTTTGTCCTATGTGTGGAAGAAACGGAGAAAGGAAGATCTCCGTTGCTTTTAAAAACTTGTCTCACTATGTTAAAAGAGTTTAACATAGCGAGATAGCTTTAAAAAAAGCAACGGAGATGTTCCTTTCTTAGATGCTTTAAACTGTTTAAGCTATGTTAAACGAGTTTAACATAACGAGACAGCTTTAAACAAAGCAACAGAGAAAGGAAGATCTCCGTTGCTTTTTTTTAAGATATCTTGCTATGTTAAACTCATTTAACATAGCGAGATAACAGCAATGGAGCTCTTCCATTCTCCGTTGCTGTCCAAAACAAAAATAAAAGACTTATACTAATGGAAAAAGTCCGGGTGACCGGACCTTTTTCCATTAGTATAAGTCTTTGATTTACAATGTGCATGCAGACCAATCAGCGTGCACATTTTGGAATATTAATGGGGGGTCATTGTATAATTGGCATTCACCTTTAGATAGCGATTCTGACACCATGAGTTTGTCTGAGTTATACCCTTCTGGAGGATCCAAGTGTCATTAAGGGAGATGATGATGTCTGCAAGCTTGCAGTCTTTCATAAACTTAGTTAGTCAGACATCTTTAATATCAAATTTGAGGTTAGAGAAGCATTTGCTAAGCAGAAGTCATCCCAAAACAAGCTTTGGGGTACACTGCTATTGACACATCTGTTGGAGGATAGTATACCATCAGCTTTAATAGAGTAGTGTCTTATCAGTGAGCCAGGTGGCAATCAAGTGGGTTACACAGGGATTAATATTGAGTTTGACCAGTTTGTCAATGATGCCAGAGTGGGATATAATGTCAGAAGCCTTGGCTAAATTGAGATAGGATGTGTGCATGGAGCAGTCCTTACCTAATGATATTCCTCATTTACACTGCCTCAGTAGTATGGGTTCTTTGCCTGCCAAACTCATGCTGGCAGCTTTCCAAAGTTCAGAATCCTCTCCTCTGACTCTCTGTTATAGGGTTTGGCTAAACCCTTCCCATCAGGGGAAGCCTAATCCTGCACACCCTCCAGACCAGATACATTTGTTCCCTCTGGTACTCGTTCAAAAGTTGCAAGCAGGAGTTTAGAAAACTAGATGTTAAGTTGTCTATCTAGCCTTCGTTCTTGCTGTTTGGGTTCAGAGCCGATCCTCGGCTCCGACTCGGCCATCTTCTATAGCTCGAGAGCTGTTTACTGGATCAAGGCTACCCCTTATCCCAGAATGCCCAGCATCAGCTACCCAGATCTCGTTTGCCGCTTCAGCTGCGAGGTTGCTTTCTTACTGGCTCAGGCTTGTATAATCTTTTTGATATTATATATTGTTACCTTTTTTCTTGAAAGTTTGTCAAGTAATTGTCTTTTAGTATATAGATAATATTCCTTATCCCTTTTTTCACATTCTTGTGTATTTTAACTTTGTTGGCCATCACTCCATAACTCTTAGGCCTACCGTTCCCTTGAACTCGTTTAAATTAGAGAGTTCTCCCTCCCCCACTCCCCAAAGGATAGCCGTTTAAGTTAGAGGCTTTCATTCTATTCTTTAACTATAAAAAAAAAAAAAAACTCTATTTGTTCTTGTTTTTATAGTATAGTTTCATTATTTGTTGTGTGTTTGCTGTTACTATAATGTCTAAAGATACTAAGGTATCTGGCTTCAAAAAGTGTGACTCTTGCTGTCAGAAAATGTCTCTGACAGATGGGCACACTAGTTGTGTTTATTGTTTGGGCGCTGTTCACCTGCAGGACTCCTGTTCTATATGTCATGCTTTTAGACCAAGGGTCCCGCAGGAGCGCAAAAACAAATGAATCTTTCGGGGATTATTGAAGCTTCAGAATTCTCCGGCTAAAGGTTCTCAGCCAGCGAAATCCAATGTCTGTCAAGCCGTCGGCTTCACCTTCGGAGTCGACTCCTTTACTTGACCAACCAAGTATGTTGGTACTGGCTGGCACCGACAAGACAACTCCTCCGTCAGCTCCACTTGTTATTTCAGAGCCGTCTCGGAGCCATAAGAGACTGAGGTCACCATCCTTGGAGTCCATCCACTCGGCACCGCAGTCACGTTTATTACAGAGTGAACATAGCCATCATTCTTCCCACTCCTCTCGATCCCCTAGATTATCGGATCATGATGTGGAGAGAGTAGTAAGTAAGTTGCTTAAGTCACAGGCACTGGCAAATATTCTGTCCAGCCCACCTCAACAAATATTGGCTCCAACCACCTTTATTTCTATTCCTCCTCCATCTACGTTTAGCTCGGAGCCAGAGACAATGGATCCGCATGCAGTAGAACCGCCGGCTCCGATCATCATTTTTCCTTCGGTTTTGACGTCGGCTCTGATTACCTCGATTGTACCTTCTATCGAGGGATCTGGGCGCCGAGGCTCTCTCGTCGGCTCCAAGGGGGGGGGGAGTGGCATTGGACCCTTGTCAGACCCCGTTCTCCCCCTTGGAGCTTCGGCGCAGGTGAGCTCGGCTCCAACATCGGCCTTGGAGCCATCACCCTCGATGCAGGAAAGGACTCCTGTTTCTTCGGAGCCGGAGCTTTCTCTGCCAAGAAGTTGGGACACCTTCGAGGTCATGCGGAGTGTGCTGTCCCCCGAGACAGCTCTACTGTCAGCTCCATCGGCTCCTCCCCCCGTGGTGTCTGTGCTAACCTCTACACCTCCCCAGACCCCAAGCGTAGGGGACCTATGCCCCAGGACACCACATTGGGTGATCCCTCTTCTTCCGAAGCCTCCCCTGATCACTCGGAGGTGTCTCCCCGGAAGACGAAGTGCAAGAGAAAGCACATAGACTCCCGTGAGTCTGTCACTTCAGATACAGACATGGATGAATCGGAAGGGTCCCCAAGGTCTCCCTCTGAAGATGTTTCTTTTTCGGACATCCTTGAAATGCTTAGGCAGAGGAGGGACTGGACTTCCCTAGCTCCTACTGAGGATGAGTCTGTATACCTGGACGCATTCAGTTCCCGACCTTCCACCTCCTTGGTATCTCCTCCTTTTGATCCACTCATATCTGTAGTGGCTTGAAAGGCTTGGTCAGCTCCAGATTCTGTGGAACCTACTCCGAGGAGACCAAATAAATTCATTACAGCCCCCCAGTTCAAGCAATTCCACTCAAAAGGTGTGCCCGTTGATGCCATGGTGGTAGCAGCAGCCACCGAGAAAGAGTTAGCAGAGACCTCTTCTTCTGTTCATCCTCCAAACAAAGATTCTCGGACGATGGACAGATATGGAAAGCGAATGTTTGCTTCAGCGACCTTTTCTATGAGGTCCTTGAATTATCTATGCCATTTTACACATCTTCAAAGGGATCTCCTGAAAGAGCTTGGAGATACCCTTCAAGATCCTACAGCTGAGGGAGCACCAGCCAAAGTAGCTTCTCAGCTTGCGACTCTTAATTCCATAGTTAACTCCTTCATGAAGCTGATTTCCTGTGCAGCCGATGGAGCGAGCAGAGCTGCAGGGACAGGTGTGGCTCTCAGGAGACATGCTTGGATGCGGCTGTGTCAGTTTGCAGAACCCTTTCGCGCGTCCTTCACCAATACTCCCTTTGATGGCTCTTTTCTCTTTGGGCCTCAGGTGAAAGACACTTTGACCAGGTGTGAACAGGAAGGCAAGACTCTCTCTGCCGTGGGAGTCCATTTTTCCACTCCTTCCAGACCTTATCCCAAGGGTCAGAAGAGTGGAAAGATGTGGTTCCAAAAATCCCAGGGACTTTTGCCTGACACACGTGGTGATTTTTCCCCCAGAGGCAGAGGGGGAAACAACAATAACAGACGCCGCCCTCCTGGCAGAGGGGGACCGCAAAACCAGGGTGACAGAGAAACTTTCTCTGCCAAACCCTTCCAGCATTCCTGAAGGGTTGCCCGACTGCTCACCTCTGGAGGCAGTCGGGGGGAAGACTTTCACTATACCCAAAAGCCTGGCAAAGTATAACAAGAGACTTGTACTATCCATCATATCCGGAGGTTACAAAATTCCCTTCCATCAATCCCCCATAGAATCAAAAAAGCCCATCCCAGATGTCCCACCCAATCTAAGGGATCAAGCAGTCACAGAAGTTTCAAGACTGCTAAAAAAAAGAGCCATTCAGGAAGTCCCCGCAGACCAACTAGGATCCGGAACTTACTCATGATTCTTTTTAGTACCAAAAAAAATAGGGGACTGGAGACCAATACTAGATCTCAGCAGATTGAACAAATCTGTACAAAAAGAAAACTTCCGGATGGTGGCACTGTAGTCCATTTTCCCTTTTTTGGGTCAGGACAATTGGATGCGCTCCATAGATCTTCAGGACACGTACTACCATATCAAGATTGACAGATGCTCCAGGAGATTTCTTCGCTTCCGGGTAGGGGCCAGTCATTACCATTTCAGAGCTCTGCTCTTTGATATCACCTCAGCCCCCAGGGTGTTCACCAAGTGTATGGCAGTAGTCACGGCTCACCTGAGGTGTCAAGGATTCCAGGTGTTTCACTATCTAGGGACTGCTACCACCACGCATCAACTTTTAGAGGCATGGGATTATACAATCACATCATGCACTCAACTAGGCATTACAGTAAACTTCGTAAAATCTGCCTTGTTGCCCTGTCAGTCTATTACATACATAGGAGCAGAATTAAACACAAAAGAAATGTTTGCAAGATTACTACAGGAAAGACTTTCCACTTTTCTTCAACACATGTTAATTCTAATGCAGAGCAAAAGGGTTCAAGTTAGACATGTCCTCCAAGCCCTAGGCTCCATGGCAGCTGCAATTCTTCTTGTCCCATTAGCACGTTTCAACATGAGAATCCTTCAGTGGCTTCTTTTCACGCAGTGGACTTTCCAAGAATTACCCATGTCTCACATGATCCTGATCACAGAAACATGCAAAAGGGACCTTTCCTGGTGGATGGTCTCCCCACTAGTAATTCAGGGCAGACCCTTCATACAGCCCCCTCCGGTAGCCACAGTGACCATGGACGCCTCCCTGATAGGGTGAGGGGGGGGGGCATTATCTAGGCAGGACAGTCCAAGGCACTTGGCAACCTCACGAGTACCATCTGCATATCAATTTCCTAGAAATGAGAGCGGTTCTCTTAGTATTGCAAGCCCTTCAAGACTCTCTTCCTTCCAGGACCATTGTAATCCAAACGGACAACATGTCAGTGGTGTGGTACATCAACAAATAGGGCGGGACCAGGTCTAACCCCTTATGTCGAGAAGCACTCAGACTGTGGCAATGGGCGATTTCCTCCCAACGTTTTCTGATAGCAATGCACATCCCTGGGAAATCCAACATTATAGCGGACAGGCTGGCTCAGCAGAGCTATCCTCATGCCTCACGAGTGGTCTCTGAATTAGGAAGTTGCGGTTCTTATCTTCCGCAAATGGGGACAGCCTTGCTGCGACCTATTTGCCACTCCCCTCAACAACAAATGCAGCAGCTACTTCTCCCTACTTCCTCTTCCAGGTCATATACCCAGAGATGCTCTAGTCCACAAGTGGCCTCAGGGACTTCTTTACACTTTTCCCCCTTTTCCCCTAATTCAAAGACTCATACAGAAAGCAAAATCGTTGGGTTGCAAAATGATCCTCATTGCCCCATGTTGGCCTTGACAAATATGGTTCCCATTCCTACACCTCCACCTTCTGAATCAACCGTGGATTCTGGACATAGTTCTAGATCTGCTGATACACCAATCAGGCGGGTTGCATCAATCTCTTCAAACTCTCCAGCTCACAGCTTGGTTACTCCACTTCCAACCTTAGCCAGGCTTTCCAATATTTCCCCAGCAGTCCGTGATATTATTGTTTCCTCACATAAGTCTACTACGGGGAAAACGTATGCTAGTAAATGGAAACGGTTTTCTTACTGGGCAGAATCTAGAAATTTGGATCCTTTCTTAGTCCCAATCCATGAAATTCTTGAATTTCTAACACAGCTTTTTCAGTCTGGTGCGGCTTCCGCTACCATTAGAGTACAACTAGCTGCCATTTCTAATTTTCATATCTGTATGTTTAATTCTAACATAATGTCTCATAAGCTCTACAAAGCCTTCATGAAAGGAACATCTCTTCTTAGACCCCCAGTTAGAGATTCTCCCCCTCCTTGGGATTTCAGTTTAGTTTTAGCCTCCTTAATTTTGCCTCCCTTTGAACCGGCAGCATCGTGTCCTTTAAAATTTCTTTCTTGGAAGACACTTTTTCTGGTTGCTATCACTTCAGCTAGACGTGTCTCAGAACTTCAAGCACTATGTGTTCGTCCTCCATACCTGGTGTTTCACAAGGACAGAGTTTCTCTGAGGACCAATCCATCCTTTATTCCTAAAGTCTGCTCAGTGAACAATTTAAATCAATCCATAGATCTTCCAGTTTTCTTTCCTAATCACAGCAACAAGGCAGAATATATGCTCCACCAATTGGATGTACACAGACAATTGCATTTTTACCTCCATAGAACTAAGGAACTAAGAAAGTCAGACCAGTTATTTGTTTCTTATGCCTTCAACAAACAAGGTCTTCCAGTTTCTAAAGTGACCTTATCCAGATGGTTATCTGATACTATTGCTTTTGTCAATTATGAAGTAAAGAGCTACCAGCTAAACCAAAAGGTCATTCCACTAGAGCATTAGCCACCTCTGTAGCCTTTCAGTCTAGGTTGCCCATAGACTCAATCTTTGCAGCTGCCACTTGGGCAAAACCCCACACTTTTATCGCTCATTACAAGGTAGATATGGTCTTCCGGAGCAGAGCTTCCTTTGGTTCTACTGTTCTGAAGAGTTTGTTCCAATGAGCCACCCAGGATTTTAGGTGCTAGGGATGCTGTCCCAAACAGCAAGAACGAAGGCGAGATAGACAACTTAACATAAAGAAGTTATGTACCTACCATAACTTTCCATGTTACTTGTCTTCATCTCGCCTTCCTTCTTGCGTCCCTCCCTTCTTCCCCTTTCCTAGAGGATTGTGAGTAGTTCCCTTTTGTTTTCACTGGCTGAGCATCTTTTATTACTTCACATGCCAGGTAAATCTATAACTCTTTCCTTGTTTAGGTGTATTGGACAACCAGTTTTAGTAACTGGTTACTCTACTAATGTCTAGTGTGCGCTATCACAAATGAGGTCTGGGTAGCTGATGCTGGGCATAAGGGGTAGCCTCGAGCCAGTAAATAGCTCTCAAGCTATAGAAGATGGCCGAGTTGGAGCCGAGGATCGGCTCCGAAACCAAACAGCAAGGAGGAAGGCGAGATGAAGACAACTAACATGGAACGTTATGGTAGGTACATAACTTCTTTTTCCTGCACCACAAAAAGGAAAATATTTTACATCAGAATCTTTTTGGTACCTAAAAAGGAGCTAACCTGCTATGATCCTATGAGCTCAGTCACAATAATTTCCAAAAATCATGAAACCCAGGTAATGTTCCAAAGCAACAATCCTTTATTCATCACAGACAAGTGATCCTCAGTAACCGATATAAAAGCTGATATGTTTAACTTTGACCAAATAAATTCATTACAGCCCCCCAGTTCAAGCAATTCCACTCAAAAGGTGTGCCCGTTGATGCCATGGTGATAGCAGCAGCCACCGAGAAAGGGTTAGCAGAGACCTCTTCTTCTGTTCATCCTCCAAACAAAGATTCTCGGACGATGGACAGATATGGAAAGATAATGTTTGCTTCAGCGACCTTTTCTATGAGGTCCTTGAATTATCTATGTCATTTTACACGTCTTCAAAGGGATCTCCTGAAAGAGCTTGGAGATACCCTTCAAGATCCTACAGCTGAGGGAGCACCAGCCAAAGTAGCTTCTCAGCTTGCGACTCTTAATTCCATAGTTAACTCCTTCATGAGGCTGATTTCCTATGCAGCCGATGGAGCGAGCAGAGCCGCAGGGACAGGTGTGGCTCTCAGGAGACATGCTTGGATGCGGCTGTGTCAGTTTGCAGAACCCTTTCGCGCGTCCTTCACCAATACTCCCTTTGATGGCTCTTTTCCCTTTGGGCCTCAGGTGAAAGACACTTTGACCAGGTGTGAACAGGAAGGCAAGACTCTCTGCCGTGGGAGTCCATTTTTCCACTCCTTCCAGACCTTATCCCAAGGGTCAGAAGAGTGGAAAGATGTGGTTCCGAAAATCCCAGGGACGTTTGCCTGACACACATGGTGATTTTTCCCCCAGAGGAAGAGGGGGAAACAACAATCACAGACGCCGCCCTCGTGGCAGAGGGGACCGCAAAACCAGGGTGACAGAGAAACTTTCTCTGCCAAACCCTTCCAGCATCCCTGAAGGGATGCCCGACTGCTCACCTCTGGAGGCAGTCGGGGGAAGACTTTCACTATACCCAAAAGCCTGGCAAAATATAACAAGAGACAGATGGGTACTATCCATCATATCCGGAGGTTACAAAATTCCTTTCCATCAATCCCCCATAGAATCAAAAAAGCCCATCCCAGATGTCCCACCCAATCTGAGGGATCAAGCAGTCACAGAAGTTTCAAGACTGCTAAAAAAAAGAGCCATTCAGGAAGTCCCCGCAGACCAACTAGGATCCGGAACTTACTCAAGAGTCTTTTTAGTACCAAAAAAGACAGGGGACTGGAGACCAATACTGGATTTCAGCAGATTGAACAAATCTGTACAAAAAGAAAACTTCCGGATGGTGGCACTGTAGTCCATTTTCCCTTTTCTGGGTCAGGACAATTGGATGCCTCCATAGATCTTCAGGACACGTACTACCATATCAAGATTGACAGATGCTCCAGGAGATTTCTTCACTTCCGGGTAGGGGCCAGTCATTACCATTTCAGAGCTCTGCTCTTTGATATCACCTCAGCCCCCAGGGTGTTCACCAAGTGTATGGCAGTAGTCACGGCTCACCTGAGGTGTCAAGGATTCCAGGTGTTTCACTATCTAGGGACTGCTACCACCACGCATCAACTTTTAGAGGCATGGGATTATACAATCACATCATGCACTCAACTAGGCATTACAGTAAACTTCGAAAAATCTGCCTTGTTGCCCTGTCAGTCTATTACATACATAGGAGCAGAATTAAACACAAAAGAAATGTTTGCAAGATTACTACAGGAAAGACTTTCCACTTTTCTTCAACAAGTGTTAATTCTAATGCAGAGCAAAAGGGTTCAAGTTAGACATGTCCTCCAAGCCCTAGGCTCCATGGCAGCTGCAATTCTTCTTGTCCCATTAGCACGTTTCAACATGAGAATCCTTCAGTGGCTTCTTTTCACGCAGTGGACTTTCCAAGAATTACCCATGTCTCACATGATCCTGATCACCGAAACATGCAAAAGGGACCTTTCCTGGTGGATGGTCTCCCCACTTGTAATTCAGGGCAGACCCTTCATACAGCCCCCTCCGGTAGCCACAGTGACCATGGACGCCTCCCTGATAGGGTGAGGGGGGGGGGCATTATCTAGGCAGGACAGTGCAAGGCACTTGGCAACCTCAAAAGTACCATCTGCATATCAATTTTCTAGAAATGAAAGCGGTTCTCCTAGCATTGCAAGCCCTTCAAGACTCTCTTCCTTCCGGGACCATTGCAATCCAAACGGACAACATGTCAGTGGTGTGGTACATCAACAAACAGGGCGGGACCAGGTCTTACCCCTTATGTCGAGAAGCACTCAGACTGTCGCAATGGGCAATTTCCTCCCAACGTTTTCTGATAGCAACGCACATCCCTGGGGAATCCAACATTATAGCGGACAGGCTCAGCAGAGCTATCAACATGCTTCACGAGTGGTCTCTGAATCAGGAAGTTGCGGTTCTTATCTTCCACAAATGGGGACAGCCTTGCTGCGACCTATTTGCCACTCCCCTCAACAACAAATGCAGCAGCTACTTCTCCCTACTTCCTCTTCCAGGTCATATACCCAGAGATGCTGTAGTCCACAATTGGCCTCAGGGACTTCTTTACACTTTTCCCCCTTTTCCCCTAATTCAAAGACTCATACAGAAAGCAAAATCGTTGGGTTGCAAAATAATCCTCATTGCCCCATGTTGGCCTTGACAAATATGGTTCCCATTCCTACACCTCCACCTTCTGAATCAACTGTGGATTCTGGACCCAGTTCCACATCTGCTGATTCACCAGTCAGGCGGGTTGCACCAGTCCCTTCAAACTCTCCAGCTCACAGCTTGGTTACTCCACTTCCAACCTTAGCCAGGCTTTCCAATATTTCCCCAGCAGTCCATGATATTATTGTTTCCTCACATAAGTCTACTACGAGGAAAACGTATGCTAGTAAATGGAAACGGTTTTCTTACTGGGCAGAATCTAGAAATTTGGATCCTTTCTTAGCCCCAATCCATGAAATTCTTGAATTTCTCACACAGCTTTTTCAGTCTGGTGCGGCTTCCGCTACCATTAGAGTACAACTAGCTGCCATTTCTAATTTTCATATCGGTATGTTTAATTCTAGCATAATGTCTCATAAGCTCTGCAAAGCCTTCATGAAAGGAACATCTCTTCTTAGACCCCCAGTTAGAGATTCTCCCCCTCCTTGGGATCTCGTTTAGTTTTAGCCTCCTTAATTTTGCCTCCATTTGAACTGGCAGCATCATGTCCTTTAAAATTTCTTTCTTGGAAGACACTTTTTCTGGCTGCTATCACTTCAGCTAGACGTGTCTCAGAACTTCAAGCACTATGTGTTCGTCCTCCATACCTGGTGTTTCACAAGGACAGAGTTTCTCTGAGGACCAATCCATCCTTTATTCCTATATTCCTAAAGTCTGCTCAGAGAACAATTTAAATCAATCCATATATCTCCCAGTTTTCTTTCTTAATCACAGCAACAAGGCCGAATACAAGCTCCACCAATTGGATGTACACAGACAATTGCGTTTTTACCTCCATAGAACTAAGGAACTAAGAAAGTCAGACCAGTTCTTTCTTTCTTATGCCTTCAACAAACAAAGTCTTCCAGTTTCTAAAGTGACCTTATCCAGATGGTTATCTGATAATATTGCCTTTGTCAATTATGAAGTAAAGAGCTACCAGCTAAACCAAAAGGTCATTCCACTAGAGCATTAGCCACCTCTGTAGCCTTTCAGTCTAGGTTGCCCATAGACTCAATCTGTGCAGCTGCCACTTGGGCAAAACCCCACACTTTTATCGCTCATTACAAGGTAGATATGGTCTTCCGGAGCAGAGCTTCCTTTGGTTCTACTGTTCTGAAGAGTTTGTTCCAATGAGCCACCCAGGATTTTAGGTGCTAGGGATGCTGTCCCAAACAGCAAGAACGAAGGCGAGATAGACAACTTAACATAAAGAAGTTATGTACCTACCATAACGTTCCATGTTAGTTGTCTTCATCTCGCCTTCCTTCTTGCGTCCCTCCCTTCTTCCCATTTCCTAGAGGATTGTGAGGAATTCCCTTTTGTTTTCACTGGCTGAGCATCTTTTATTACTTCACATGCCAGGTAAATCTATAACTCTTTCCTTGTTTAGGTGTATTGGACAACCAGTTTTAGTAACTGGTTACTCTACTAATGTCTAGTGTGCGCTATCACAAATGAGATCTGGGTAGCTGGCGCTGGGCATAAGGGGTAGCCTCGAGCTATAGAAGATGGCCGAGGTGGAGCCGAGGATCGGCTCCGAACCCAAACAGCAAGAAGGAAGGCGAGATGAAGACAACTAACATGGAACGTTATGGTAGGTACATAACTTCTTTTTCCTGAACCACAAAAAGGAAAATATTTTACACCAGAATCTTTTTGGTACCTAAACAGGAGCTAATTGTGGAGATCAGTGTTAGATTTGTCATACATAAATAACTTTCTGAAAATACCCTAATTCAAAATGCTCACCCTGCAGACTGTCCTATCCCTTCTACCAGACCACTGTTTCATGGAGACTTTATATCTGAAGGATGCTTATCACATTTCAGTTGCTTCCAATGTGAACTTAAAAAGTCCTGTGTCACACTCTCACAAACAATTGTCTTACTTGTGTCTATGATGGACGTAAAAAAAAGAATTACATTTCTATCAGAAGACAAAATCCAGAGTTATTAGAACATTTTCAGGGATTTCTCTCTTCAAGAACCTGCCTCTGCAAGTGTTTCTCAGTCAGAAATATTAGGTGGGCAAATGGATTTAACTAAGGAAATGATTCCTTTGAGCTGAGACAAGCCTTGTTAAGTTTAATCCTGGTGTGTGCTTAAAAAAGCAATTACTAGACAATGAAAATCAAAGTCTAAAACAACTCTATTTGAAGTATTGAATATTGTAATGAAATAAAAAAACTGGAAGTGGGATCTTTAGGAGAAGGAAATTACAAATTATATAGAAAGAAATGGACACTGTGGGAACAATGCATGCAGAGTAATGTTCAGGAGGAGGAGTGAGGTTTAAGGGAAGGCAGGAATTGAACAATTTATGTAATGTTGGACTGATGATAGTTATAAAAAAGAACACGTGCTGTATAGTGTATGTAACTCGAAACATGATAATATGGTTTGTGTTCTTTTATATTAATGCATGTTTTCCTGTCTCTTAAGTGATTATTTAATAAAGGTGTTAACAATTCAAGGCCTAATGGCATCAGTGATTCTCATGATACCATGGGCCAGACTTCACATGAGAATGATTCAATGATACCTAAAAAATGTTGGACCCCGCACCTGTTTCTCTTGGAGTTCCAGGTACCAGTATTGGAGTTTGTGAAATGAGAGTTACAGTGGTAAAGGGATCTGATGTCTCTCAATCCCAGCCTGCCCTTCTCCCTCCAGACCCCAGTTCATTTATTCCAGATGGATTCATCAGATTTTTTATGGGGAAGAGTGTTCAGGGGAGTTCTAGTACAAGGTGAATGGGGTCCTTCAAAAGCTATCAAGAACATAAATGTCTGAATTCATCTGCCCATGGAGCCCCTTCTTTTGTTTATTTTTGTGGTCAAAAAGTTTATGAAAGGAGTGTTACACGAGACCCCCCCAAAAGCAAATTCCTCTTACTTGGAATCTTATCTTAACCTTATTTTTGAAAAATTGACCTTGTATCCTTTTGAACCTGCCTTTCAAGCTGATTTGAAATTCATCACTTGGAAAACTCATGTGCTTATTGCTTTGACATCTGTAAGGTGAGTCTCTGAACCACAAGCTCTCATGGTGGGTTAACCTTATCGGATTCTCTGCAAGTACAGGAATGTTTTACATACTAATCCTCCTTTCATACCAGAAAATGTTTCTGACCTTAGCCTGAATCAAGCCATCAATCTCCCAATTTTCTTTACAGAACCTTAAAACAAAGGAGAGAAGATTCTGTATGCCTTGGATGTGCCCAGGCAGCTCAGTTACCGCCTTGACAGAACTAAGCTCTTCAGGAAAGCTTAACAGTATTTTCTATTCTGGGGTAAGAAGGGTCAACCTTTCTCTAAGCAAATGATTGCTCTTTGGTTGTCCTCTGCTATTGTTTTTGTTACTCCTGCCATGGTAAATACATTCCAGGCAAGATTAAGGTAAAATTCCATCAGAACATTATCCTGTTCAGTGGTATACTGGAAAGGAGTGGACTTTAGAAGCATTGTAAAGACAGTGACCTGGTCCTCGGTTCATACCATTACAAAGCACTAAAAACTGAATTCTGTCTCACCTTCCAGAGCAGGCTTTATGACGACCCTTCTCCAGGGGCTCCTGGATCCTTATCCTTCCTCCTCCCAGGTAGGGTAAACTTTGGGAATCTGCCCATATGCCACTTAGGCAGTGGGACTAATGAACATAATACAGTTGCATAAATCCTATTTATCTGTAACAGTAACGTTTTGAATTTCACACTGCCTCAGTGTCAGCACCTAACTAGCATCCCCCTTAGTTTGTGTATAATTAGATGATATCTAACCATGTTGTGTTGGTTGGATCTGGTTATTTGTGTTTGTGTTTTGTGGCTGTGGATTGGTTAGTTTCAGGAAATTTTACCTTCTGATCCTTCTTAGCTTTTCCTACTTGGCACTAAAATCCTGAATAATTGATTTTCTGTGACAGGGGTTAGGCTTCCTCTTATGGGAGGGGCCTAGCCAATCCTTCATCATAGGGAGTCAGAAGAGGGGATTCTGAGCTCTGAAAAGCTGACAGTGTGACTTTATGCAGGCAAAGAACCCATATGCCATAGAGGTAGTATCAAATTCGAACATCTGTTACAGGTAAGTAGGACTTGCACAACTTTTCTGTGACTCATTGAAATGTCATCTCTGCATGATCTATCTTTTTAGAAAACCAAACTGGTTAGAATCTATGGATTGTTTACTGTCTGTGTCCCTGTTTGAGATCCACGATGGTGGTTTCCATCATCTTGCAAATTATGCTGGTGATGCTAGTAGGTCTGTCATTGCCAGAGTCCATGTCGGCGCCTCCCATGTGGATGGGAGCTGCTGTAGCTGTTCATTAGATATCAGGTATATATCTAGTGGAGAGGCTGTGGTTGAATGGTTTATGGAGGAGGTGCAATAGGGATATTTCATACTGACCAGAAAACAGCCCAGTATGTTATCTGGGCAAATAGAGCTGGTGCCTTTGGTCCTAGAGAGTGCTTATAGTATCTGTTCAGACGTAAGTACCTGCAGCGGATAGGGAACGGATTGGATATTTTATAGTGGGAGGTTTAGAGGAGATAGATGGGAGAAGGATGCTACCTGTATCCTAATGATTTGAATGAGTGATGATACCATTAAAGATAAGCTTGATGCAATGCTGGGTATTTCTGATGTTTCCATTTTTAAAGAATGCCTTGTGGTTATTCTTTGATAAAGACATTTTTGTTTTTTAAATAGCTGTACAGGATTTTATTTTGCTCCTGAGTTCTGTATTAACCCTTTTAAGGCTGATTATAACATGCTGAGTTTTTGTTCTGTTTAAAAAAAATGAACAACCACAGGACTCTGTCTAATTCCAACCTTACCACCATGAGTGTTGAGGAAAAAATAAACAGAGAAACTAGTGGTCTTAAAACTTCGTTGATGAGTTCAGTCACAGTAATTTCCAAAAGTCATGAAACCCAGGTAGTGTTCCAAAGCAACAAGCCTTTGTTCATCACAGACAAGCGATCCTCAGTAACAAAAAATCAGAAATATTTTAACAAAGTTAAACATATCAGCTTTTATACTGGTTACTGAAGATCGCTTGTCTGTGATGAATAAAGGATTGTTGCTTTGGAACACTACCTGGGTTTCATGATTTTTGGAAATTATTGTGACTGAGCTCATAGGATCATAGGAGGTTACTAGGCTATTGCCCTTGAGGCCCTTAAAAGCCTAGCCAAGAGTTTAGCCCATGTTTAGGCAAATCAGCACCCGATGCCCCTGTCCAGCAGGGACACGGGTGGAATCCCAGGATTATATTTTCTGTTTCCCATCCAGTTATCCAGGTTGCACTTAAAAAGGGGTAAAGAGGTACTCTGCTTGATGTGGAGAAGGAGTCTTTTCCATAGATTGTGGCATCTCTGGGACACAAATCTGTCCCACCAACAAGTCTTCTTGATGTCACAGACCAGGTTGAGGCCAAGCATGTGGGTTACTTGACTGGAACTTGACTTGCGGATATGCAGCAGTCCCATCAAGGTGGGGTCTGTGATCACCTTGTATACCAGACGGAGGTCACCTCTGAGGAGTCTGTAAGATGTTTGAGGCCCTGGATTCTCCTGGTGAGGAACCTCTGTAGTCTCTCCAGCTGCTGCATGTGCTTTGCAAGGTATATACTGAAAGGGGCATTGTACTCAGTAATGGGCCTTATAAGAGAAAAATACAGGGATGTTATGACCTCCTTGCCCCTGGATGAGATACACTTACTTATGTGTTGGGCCATGTAGAAGGCTTTCCGTACAAAGGAAGCAACGTGGTGGTCAAAAGTCAGGTTGCTATCAACCTGGGTGCCCAAATCCCTCATGAATGATTGCATGCTTAGGACATTGTTATGTGATAATTTGTGGGGATGTCACTTCCCCCAAAGGGGATGATGATGCATTTTTTGGTATTCAGCTTGAGGTCATGTTTGTGGCACCAGTCATTTGTCTGAGTGAGACCCTCTTGGTGGATGTCCACATCACTAGGGGAACTGATGACAGCACCCAGCTTGCAGACATCTGGAAACTTGGTCAGCCATAGCCCACTGGTTCTGGCCCGCACCTCAGAAAAGTATATCCCAAATCACAGAGGCCCCAAGACCAAACCCTGGGGTACACCGCTTGGTACGGGTCTACTGCTTGAGGTGGCTTCCCCTATTTTGACTCTGTGGGTTCTATCATTGAGCCAGTTTGCTACCCATCTGGTAACGTATGGATTGATGCCTAGTTGAGAGAGTTTATCTGTTATGCCCAAGTGGGGAATAGTGTCAAAGACTTTGTCCAGGTCAAGGTAGGCTGTCTCAAAGAAGTCAACCAAATTTAGCAGTCATGACCTCCCCTTGACAAAGCCAAACTGTGTGGGATCAAGTGTTTGGAGATTGCCAATGCCCTTGTTAATGAGGTTCATGATAATCCATTCCATGGCCTTGCAGATCAGGCTAGTTAGGCTGATGGGTCTATAATTTTCCAGATCGGTGGATGCTCCACCTTTGTGTAAAGGGATGACAGTGGCTGTCCTCCACTCAGCTGGGACAAAGCCAGTACTCAGGCTGTGGTTGAATAGGGTGCCTAATGGCACTGCAAGTTCTTGCCTGAGTTCACGTAGCTCAGCAATGAAGTTTTAAGACCACTGGTTTCTCTGTTTTTTTTATTTTTTTTATTTTTGTTCTGTTTTTTGCAGCAATGTGTTTTTTTCCTTTTATTGTAGCGATTATTTGTAGATGAGTTCCACCAAAGGGTTTTTTGTAAAAATTTGGCATTGTATATTATATATGAGCCTCTTTGAAGTGACGAGGCAGTAATTATTTGTTGTGGATTCTCTTGCCTTATAAAGTTTCAGGTGTACAGCTGCCTCTCATTACATGTCTCCAGCTATTTCTTTAAAGGGGATCACTACCTGTTCCTTGCTTCTGTGCATTTTCCCAAAGCATGAAACCTTATTTTCCTTCCTCCCAGATACTCCACATAACTCAGAAAATCCTAAGGAAATTATCTAAAGCTGCATTCAATAGATAGTAGATCACTGAATTCCTTTGAAATGAATAAAAAAAGTAATCATACCTACAAAAAAAAAAAAAAAACAGGTAAAATGAAATACCTGTGGTCTGATTTATTTAGTAAAGACATATTTTGCATTCCAGGATTATTCCGTTTGGGACTCATAGCTTTGCTATTCATCTTGAAACTCATTCCCTAAACCTAATAACAAGATGTTTAATTTCTTACACACCAGAACTCATAGGTTCATAGATTAGTACTAGGCTAACTGCCCTTGTGGGCCATTTTAAACCTAGCCAATTACCCTATGTGAGAAGCAAACCCTGCAGCTTGTGTCTGTAAGGTAAACACCTTAGTCAGTACGCCAGCCTCCCACTAGAAATTGACTTGACCACATGGAAGATATACAGACTCCTCACAGAAGGCGCTCTAACTGAAAATTGAACAGGAGAACATCTTGCTGTGAGGCGACAATGCTAACCGCTGCACCACCACAGCCACTAAGTGTATTCTGAGTGTGTGTGTGTCTGTGTGTGTATATATTCAGCTCATTGCAAGTTGAACTTATGGAGAGACAGCTCTTTTGCCCAACTGAAGTGTGGCCTTGTTGGTATTTTGTAATAAGCGTCGTGAATGTGGAAAGCTCGACCCTCCACATTTGGTGGGGTTAGTGGGGAAAAGCCATCTTAAAAATAATGATTTTGACAGCATTGAATTAGATGATTATAATCCACCAGATCATACCTAGTTTGTGTCCGAGAAATGGATCTTACCTTGAACACAAAGCTTAAAAGGTAAACTTCTTGAGATGCATTTATGAGAAAATACATAAAGTTAAGGTATGAGTAGTGGGTTACAATTTGGAAGAGTAGACACTTACATGAGCAAATGCTTTTTCATGCCATAAAAAAAGCGTACACTCCTGTGAGTGAATGTTCTTCTGAATGGCGTCTGTGCCAGCAGTCTTTTTGAATGGGATCATAATACAGTGGGGTAAGGGAATTTGCCCTTACCCCACTGTTGTGCGTTCTTAGAGTTAGTATATATAATAAGCAGGGGGTGTGGTAGGTGGAAGAGGGCTTGACCCCTGCAAAAATAATAGAAAATAAAAATTGTATCTGATGTTGTCATCTTCATTTCTATTAACCTATCTTGGTTTTGACCCTTGGAACTGACCGGCTACTCCCCAAGCTTGAGATTCCAGACTTGAGCTCCTCCCTTCTACCCATAATGTCCCACTCCCCCACAGTATCTCAGATCTCATTTGCTGTGTGTTCGTTCAGCAACGAAGTTCCTGAGCTCTGAGCTGCTCCGCTAATTTTTGAGTGTGAGTGTTGCATTTAAAATTTCTTGTACTATTCTCTTCTTCTACTTCTCTGTCTTGCCTGCTCCTAGTTTCTTCTGCCTTTCGTTGCTCTAGTTTCTTCTGCTTTTCATTGCTCTTTTTATAGGTTCATAGGTAGGTACTAGGCTATCTGCCCGAAGGCATTTATAAGCCTAGCCGGAATGTGTTGGCTTTCGCCGCCCCCTTAGATTAGTTCCCTGTGCCTCTGTCTAGCAGAGCCATTGAAGTGATCCCTGGGGTAAACTTACTGTTTCCCATCCACTCGTCAAGGTTTCTCTTGAAGAGGGTTAGCAAGGAGCTCTGCCTAATGTAGATTGGAATCTTGTTCCAGAGCATGGGAAGTCTCTGGGACAGGAATCTATCCCTCCAGCACGTCCTATTTATTGTTGTGGTGAGGTTTAGATCCCTGGAGTGTGTGGCATGAGGGGATATGGTTTTCTTTAGGTGGAGCATGTCCATCAATTCTAGGTTGGACATGGCCTTGTATATCAGGCAGAGATCACCTCTGAGTAGGGGGTATGCAACCGAGTACAGTTGGAGTTTCTTCAGTCGAGTTGCATAGGACATCTGCTTGAAGCCAGTGATCCTCTTGGTGAGGTACTTCTGTGGTCTTTCCAGTTGTTGTAGGTGTCTTGTAAGGTACATCCCAAATGGGGCATTGTACTGTATGATGGGTTTAATGAGTGATGCATAGAGGGGCCCAATGACCTCTTTCGATCTGGATGCAAACCCTTTTGTGATTAGGTGGGCCATATAAAAGGATTTTCTAACCACTTTGGCAGTGTGATTATCAAAGGAGAAGTTACTATCTACTTGGACCCCCAGATCCCTTATTATGTATTGCGTATTTAGGGGGCTACCACATATGTGGTAGTTTGTGGGTACTTTGTTTTTTCCAAAGGGGATGACTATGCACTTTTTGCCATTTAGCTTGAGGCCATGGTTTTGACACCAGGTATCTGTCTCAGTGAGACCCTTTTGGAGGATGTCTGTGTCAGCCGGAGGGTCAATTATAGCTCCTAGCTTGCAGTTGTCTGCAAACATGGTCAGCCATAGTCCTCCTGTGTTTGCCTGTACCTCTGAGAAGTATATGCTGAACAGGAGGGGTCCTAGGACTGATCCCTGGGGAGCACCACTTGTAACCGGTTTAGAGTCAGACCTAGCTCCCGCAACTCTTACCATATAGGTTCTGTCCGTGAGCCATTTGGCAACCCATTTCGTCACGTAGGGGTTTATGTTCAGGCTGGTGAGCTTGTCTATAATACCTGAGTGGGGAATGGTGTCGAAGACCTTTGCGAGGTCTAGGAAAGCTGTGTGGACCACCCTTACCTCGTCTATAGCCTTGGTAACTGTCTCAAAGAAGTCCACCAGGTTTAGGAGGCATGATCTGCCCTTAACAAAGCCGAACTGGGTAGGGTCCAGTGTTTGGAGGTTTCCAATGTCTCTGTTAATGAGATCCATGATGATGTGCTCCATAGCTTCGCAGACCAAGCTAGTCAGGCTTATAGGGCGATAGTTCCCGGGGTCCATTGTGGCTCCACCTTTGTGGAGTGGAATAACCGTTGCTGTGCGCCACTCTGTGGGCACATAGCCTGTGGAGAGGCTGAGTTTAAACAGTGTGTTTAGGTGAGGGGTTAGTTCATCTTTGAGCTCATGTAGGATGCAGCCTGGGATACCATCCGGTCCCATTGATGCTGTGTTTTTGGCTTTGGAGAGGGCTGTTTTAACCTGAGTGTCTGTGATTTCAGGGGCACTGCATTCTTCTGGTATAGTTATGGGCCCTTTTGGGGGTGAGAGGGGGGTGAAGTTTGCACTGAACCTGTCTGCCAGGACAGGATGTTGGCAATATCTGTCAGTTCAGTGTATTTTGTGCTGTTCTGCACTAACTCTGAGCAGAACTGAGAATTGCCACTTAGATTCTTGACATAGCTAAAGAATGCCTTGTGGTTATCTTTGGAGTCCATGGCAGTTTTTCTTTCGAAGCTAGCCTTGGATGATTTTATGAGGGAATGTAGTTTCTTGCTGATACTGATCAGGGATGTCTTCCCTTCTTGGGATTTTACGCTTTTCTGTACTGGTTTCCTCCTTCTATTGTATAGCTTGTTTATGGCAGGGGTCCACCAGACTGGTTTCCTTTTCTTGGAGGAGTGAGTCTTGGTTTTGTTTGGTATAGCATGATCCATGCATTTTTGCAGGTGCACGTAGAGTGCATTAGTAAAGGATTTTGCAGCTTGGACAGCGTTATCCTTTAGCATGGGAGCTTTGAATCTTCCCACCTCGATCGTAAGTAACGTGAAGTTTGCTTTTGAAAAGTTTTTCATGGTGGTTTCTTTGACCGGGGTTGGTGGCAGAATGTGGATATCCATAGTGATTAGTTTATGGTCAGATCTAACCAGCGAGGGGTTGACCTCCGGTATTGAACACCGGTCGCCCATGTTGGTGATGACCATGTCCAATATGTTGTCACCTCTGGTGGGGGTGTTGACCAGTTGATCCAGGGTGTTTGAGTTTATAAATTCTAGGAAATGTTGGGCAAGGGAGTTTGTACTTGAGTAGTTCTCCCAGTTAATGTTTGGGTAATTGAAATCACCCTATATCAGGGTGTTTGGTAGGACCTTTATGTTTTCCAGTGTTTCCAGGAATGCGGAGTGGGGTCCTGGGACATGGTGGGTGAGCTGTAGCAAGCTATAATTTGAATAGTAGTTTTGCTCGTTGTTAGTTGCATGTGGATGATCTCTAAAGCACTGTGTTGTGCCACTAACCTGGAGGTGTGGGTATACTTGATGAATATGGATACTCTCCCGCCTTTTGTATTTTGGTCCAGGTTTTGTGGCCGAAACGTATGGTATGAGTTGTAGCTTCTAGTGCTGGGGTGCTCTCTGGAGCCTTAAACCAGGTTTCTGTTACTGCACATATATCGATTTTCTCCATACTGAGGAATGCCTCGAGTGGGTGCATTTTGAGGTTTATACTTCTGGCATTGAGTAGCATTACCCTCAGTTTTTTGTTACTTGTGCTATTTACGGCGGTGGGTTTGTCTTTTGAGCCTTGCCTAAAAAAGGCACTATGGGGGAGGCAAGAGCCTTGGCCAGTATTCGAAAGCCTAAGGGTGACAAGTGTAAGCCGTCTCTAGCGAAGCAGCGTGGCTTATTGAGCATGTCATCCCAGGCTGACAGATACTGGATCCCCTTTGAATGACACCAGAAGCTTAGCCAGTTGTTGAAATTGATAATTGTTTCTTTATACTGTGGCATCATTCTTGGTGAGGGCAGGATGCTACTCTGGGTCAGGGTCATACCGGCCTGGGCTACATGATCAGTGAGCTCTTCCATGTCTCTTTTCATGTAGTCCAGGGAGATACGGCTCAGGTCATTCACACCAACATGGACAAGGACAGAGTCGTATTTGTACTTGTTCTGGAGTGACCTGAGTGCTTGTGTTATGTGGCGGATCCTGGCGACCGACAGGCAGCTAACTGTAACCTTCTCCTTGTTCAGCCTAGTTTGTGGGACATCAGTGTGCCTGACTATAGATTCACCTATTACTAGTGTGTTGGGTATGTTATTTTGCCTTAAGGGCTGTGATTGTGTGGCACACTGGTTTTGTGAAGTATGTGTTTCATGGTTTGTGTTAGGGAGGGTTGGAGGTTGCTTGGATGTCTGGTTTGGAGGTCTCTGTTGCTTTTGCAGATTTTTATTTAGAGCCTCCGAGTATGTTTTTGTGTATTTATGTGTGTTTTTTGCCGGTGCTGGTTTCATAGGTCTGTGTGAGACTGGTGGTGTGATGCAAGTAATTCCCTTCTCCTCTTGACTGCCTGGTCCAGTTTTGGGTTTAGAGAGCTTAGCCTCCAGTTTGGCTGTATAATTGCATCTCGTGCATGTATTAGTGTTTGGTGGAAGGAGGAGAGGGTTGTCTGTGTACATGAGGCAGTTGTAACATTGCCTCAAAATGCCCAGATTCACCAGTTGGACTGGAGAGTACACCTGAAACTGCCCTTTGGACATGCCTGGATAGGTACAGTGAACTGTTTTACTGATTGGCTGGTAAGGTCGAATAAAGAGCCTTGTCCTTCTCTACAGTATAGGGGGGGTCTATTGCTAAGGTTTATTAGTGCTTGCTATGAGTTTTGAGCAAGTGCCGGTATGAGAAGTGAATGGTTTGAGTGCTTAAGTTGAAAGTTTGTCTAGTTCCAAGGGAAAAATTGAAGAGTAGACTTTGTGGAGCAGGGAATAATTAGCCCAAAATGGCCAATAAACTACTAATTTCTGGGCTGAAACCACTCCTCCAGGGACAGATAGACTGCTCAAAGCTCCCTCTCTCACAGTGAAAAGAGAAATTTCCTTTTATCCAAGTAAGGCATGTATAGAGAAAAGAAAATATTCCAGGGTAAAGTGCCTCCAATAAGCAAAACATGAAATATGAAGAAAAACTCCAGGGGCAACACCACGACAATCAGAGCCAACCTTTATTAAACGAATGGAAGCTAACAATAAAATCAGGCCAGTAAGCGCTTTCACGTTGTTATCAACGCTTCATCAGACTTCTAAGCACATAAGAACTACTCTCAATTAAATACATGTGTATTGTTAGAAGACCAACCAGAAAAGTCAATCAATTAAGTAATTAAATACATATTTAGTAAATTAAAAGCTGTAGACTCCTAAAATGCATATCAACTAACTGTAGACTAAATCTTACATTTTGCAAATATTAATACTCTATGGTGTCCCTAAAAGTAACATTAAAAACATAACACACGATTACAAAATAAATATACATATGAAAATACATATAAGAATACATATAAAAAGTACATATATATATATATATATATATATATATATATATATATATATATATATATATATATATATATATATATGGTTCTACCTCACTTCAACGACACGCCGGAACATCGACACGGAAATCGCGAGCCCCAGAAGATCGACAAGCAGAAGACCGACCCGACGGATGAAAGCACCGACGCCGAGGATGCCGAAATGGGAAAAGGCTGTGTAAGTATGCGGTAATGACGGACGTTAGGGTGCGAGTAAGGTAAGTGTGAATAGGGGTGGGTTAAGTGAGTTAGGGTTAGGGAGCGGGTCAGGTAAGTGTGCGGTAGTGATTGTGTTTGGGTTAGGGGCGGGATAAGTGAGTTAGGGTTAGGGAGCGGGTCAGGTAAGTGTGCGGTAGTGACGGACTTAGGGTTAGGGTTTGGGTCAGGGTTGTAGGTAGTTGTGTATGTGAGGTTTAGTGTGGGTTTGTAGGGATTTTGGTGTGCTTGTGTTGTGTATGTGGTATTTGGACGGGAATGTGTTTTGTTTGTTGATTGTGGTGTGTGAAGTGTATGAGGTTTCGTGTTTGTGTACCGTCGGTTATTTCGTTGTCGGGCATGTGGAATTTCGTGTTTTTGTACTGTCGGTTATGTGGTTTCGGTGATTGCGTTGTCGGTGTTTTGGTGTTTCGTTTATGTGAGGTAGAACCATATATATATATATATATATATATATATATATATATATATATATGGGTCTACTTCATAAGATCGACAGACCATTTGATCGACATTCATTTGGTTGACAGCTCATTTGATCGACAACCAGTATTCAAGGCAAACTTAGATTTTCCCCCGTGCCCAATGTTGTGCGACCCTGGAGTTGGTATATATAGTTGGGGGGGGGGGGTGGGGGCAAAGCCTCCCACCTATTTTCTTTAAAATGTGTAGTTTTGTTGTATTTTCATGTTTTTAAACAGAAATAGGTGGGGGGCTGTGCCCCCCCCACCCCCCCTAACTATATATACCAACTCCAGGGTCGTACAACATTGGGGAGGGGGGCAAATCCCTGTTAAGTGCCTTGAATACTGGTTGTTGATCAAATGAGCTGTCGACTAAATGAATGTCGATCAAATGGTCTGTCGATCTTATGAAGTAGCCCCATATATATATATATATATATATATATATATATATATATATATATATTTATATATATGTATATAAAAATATAAACATGGATACATAAAAAATATATAAATCTATATAAGAAACACCTAGAGGCTATTAACACTACTAAAACCAGGGTCTACAAGAATTGTCCATTTTGAGTGTCTCTTTCAGAAAGTTTGTTATAAAAATATTGTATTATGTATGTATATATATATATATATATATATATATATACATATATATATATATATATATATATACACACATATATATATATATATATATACACAATATCTCAAATGCATCATAAAATTTAAACCATGTACAGCATGATGTTAAAAATATAGACATATCTACTTAGTTAAAGGTCTATCCTTCAGAAAGGGTTTTAAAGAAACCCTGTTGTTTAAACCATGCATTCTGTCGGCTTGTAGCCTCAAAATCCATTGTGCTTCTTGTTTCTCAGTGTGGTTCCTAATGTCACCCAACCTCATGGTCTTATTGATTAACTCTAGGACCGTGAAACAAAATCTATGTGTGGTGTCTGTATGCAGAATATGTTTGGCTAATGCATTACCTTCATCCTCTTTGCTAATGGCATAGTTATGCTCCCTTACTCGTTCTGTTAATGTTCTATTGGTCTTACCGCCATAGAACGAATTATATTTCTGACATGAAGCTAAATATATAACATCTCTATTCTTACAATCTGCATATATATCAAGAGAAAAACTCTGACCCGTATCAGGGTGAATGAAGACATTAGAGCGGGACATAAAAGTACATTGTTTGCATGTCCTGCATGGGAAAGTTCCTTTCCTATCTGATTCTGTGTGTCTCTTAACAGGTTTCTCATAACACAACAACAGTTTCAGTGAGTTGGTATTCTTATATGTAAGACTAGGGGTATTGTCTACTACTTTCACAACATCAACATCAAGGATCAATATATGCCATTTCCTAGAGATAATGTCTCTAATTCTCTTATTATTATTATTGGTATATGGTATTACTAGACTATTTTTTCCTCATTGTTGAATCCATTCTCTCATTTTTATCATCTAGTATATTCATATTCCTCTTAATATAGGGTTTTCCTTGTGTATTTCTCCTTACAATATTTTCATCATGTAATAGGCTTACTTCAGTTTAACAATATCCTCTGTCATTAAACTCATGTTCTAAATTTGTAACAGTCTGTTGAAAAGTGTCATCTGTGCTGGTGAGTCTAGAGACTCTTAGAGCTTGACCCTTAACTATGTTACGATAAACATGTGGTGGGTGCATACTCATCCGATGTAGCAAAGTATTCTTCCTACAAGCTTTCCTGAATAACTCTGTATGTATCGTCATGCCATCTTTGCTTACCAACACATCTAGAAATTCTATGGTATCCAATGACCATTTACCAGTGAAAGATAGAAATGTGGTTGTACCATTAATGTAGTCAATAAATTCCTCCAACATTTTGACATGTCAAAAAGACATCGTCTACAAAACACTTATCATATTTAATGCTTCCACTATAATGTGTATTATTGAGTATGTATGTCTCTTCCCAATATGCCATCACTGAATTGGCATATGAGTTGGCGCATGGTGTCCCCATTGCCACCCCTTTCTGTTGTAGATAATACTTGTCATCATACAGAGAGACATTGTTCTTCAAAATTATGTTCATGAGCATAGCACATCTAATAATCATGTCCCTGGACATGCCTTTCTCAATCAAAAACAGCCTCATAAAATCAATGCCTGTTTCGTTAGGAATCATGGTAAAGAGAGAGGTGACATCTAGGGTTACTAGCCAATCTGCTGTGAGGTTGGTTTCTAATGTAATGTAACAACTTAATGTCTCTAAAAACTGCTCCGTGTCCCTAATAACTGAACTAGTGCGTTCAACTATTGGTCTAATCTATCTCTCGACATATATCGACATGGGTTCCATCAACCAACCTCTACTTGTGACAGTAGGTCTCAGAGAGGGGTTCCTTAAGTCTTTGTGTATTTTCGGTAGTCCTCTAAATGTAGGTATAACAGGTTTCTCTACCAAAAAGTATTTATACAAATCAGAATCTATAACATTGCACATAAATAAATCATAAATTTCACTATGAGCATTCTTAATAATCCTGTCTAGTTGTGAGCTATTCAAAGCAGAAGACCATAGAGTACAATACCCCATTTGGGATGTACCTCACAAGACACTTCCAACAGCTTGAAAGACCACAAAAGCACCTCACCAAGAGGATTACTGGCCTCAAACATATGTCCTATGCAGCACGACTGAAAAAACTCTGGCTGTACTCAGTGGCATATCGCTTACTCAGAGGTGATCTCTGCCTGACTTACAAAGGCATGTCCAACTCAGAATTGATGGACATGCTCCACCTAAAGAAATCCAAGTCACTGCGAGCCACGTGCTCTAGTGAGCTAAACCTCGCCACAACAATAAATAGAACATGCTGGAGGGATAGATTCCTGTCACAGAGACTCCCCATGCTTTGGAACAAAATTCCTAACTACATTAGGCAGAGCCCCTCACTAACACTCCTCATGAGAAGCCTTGACGAGTGGATAGGTAACAGAAAGTACACCCCTGGGATCACTTCATTGGCTCTGCTTGACAGAGGCTCAGTTAATTAATCAATGGGGCGGCAAAAGCCGACACACTCTGGCTAGGCTTATAAATGCCATTGGGCAGATAGCCTAGTACCTACCTATGAACCTATAAATAAACAATTTCTCCACAGAAAATAAGTTTTCAGTTAGCTTGCACTACTTTTAAACTGACAGAAATAATGAGTGCTCCCTTTAAAGGTAATCCATTAAAGCATAAAACTCCGAGCTTTAAGATAACTTTCCTCTTCAGGAAAATAATAAAACATCAAAAATTGGAAGTTTTTTCCCCTTGGGAATTTAACTGCTCAGCAAAGTAAAGCATAAGCCAACTATCGATCCTCGAAAGCTTCAGAGGAGCAGACTCTTCAGCAGCAGTAAACCTCTGAAGAGCTTCTCACCCAAACTTGTCTTTTAGTCTTCTCAGTTCGAGCTGCTTGACAGTTTCAGTGCATGGAAAGTGCCCTGAAGCTTTAGAAGCTGGCTAGCTGTTATATGCTTGTAAGGATATAACTCATATAGCTAAGGCTATTGCAGCAATGATCAATATGATTAACATCTGTTCATTCTCGCAGACTTGTGTTTTTAGGGTAAAAAAAGTAATGTCTCTCGGCTTTTCCCGGTTAGGGGTCGCCACAGTGGAACTCCGGTCTGCTAATAATTGGTAGTGAATTTTTACGGTGCCGAGTTGCCAGCCCGATGCCCAACCTTCAAAGAAGGTACACCCATTCACGCACGCACCTACCTGCATGTCTTTATACATTACCCGACCACGGGGAGGACATGCAGACTCCACACAGAAGGCGCTCCAGCCGAGAATCGAACAGGAGAACCTCTTGCTGTGAAGCAACAATGCTAATTGCTGCACCACCATGGCCTTACAGATTTGTGTTATTAGGGTAATGATGTGCAAATAATTTCAGTAATCTGATGCCTACAGATTAACATAAATGACACCCTTTTTAGAAAAGAAATTGCTTGTACAGCACATCACAGCATATTTTAAGAGTGGGGAGGAACTAAGCAAATGCAAGCAGCAGATCTGCATCTGCTTATATATGCTCAGTATGAACGCATGCAGGAAGAAAATACAAGTGTCTCATTAGAGGTCAAACACTCATATCAGCAAACCTCTAAACAGCAATCACTTTAGAGTGAAAGCTCATATGAGCAAATGCACAAAAAAGAAGATGTTAAGTTGTCTATCTCGCCTTCATTCTTGCTGGATGGGTTCGGAGCCGACCTCGGCTCCGACTCGGCCACTCTAAAAGCTCGAGAGTTGGTTCCACCGGCTCGAGGCCCCCCTTATATCCCACAATGCTAGGCGTGAATTACCTCAGATCTCGTTTGCCGCTACAGCGATCGAGGTGTTGTTTTTTCTACCGGCTCAGGTCAGTTGTATTAGATCAGTTTTAATAACTATTTAAACCCCTTTTAGCTTAGCCTTTTCTTCTTTAACTATAGTGTAGTGGATATTATCCTTTCTACCCTTATCCAGCCCCTTTCCCACAAGAACTGATAAGTTCTTTCCTTAGGCCTTCGGGCCTTCCATCCCTAATAGTGGTGTGTATGTGTTGTTGTAGGGATTTATTTTATATAACTATCTAATTTCTTTAGCTTTAGTTTAATTTACCCTTTTTCTGATAGTGTAATCGGTGTGTGTGTGTTTTGTGTGGTGGTTACACTTCGGTTCCTTGAAAATGTCCAAGGATTCAAAGGTCTCAGGCTTCAAGAAGTGTGACTCGTGCTGTCAGAAAATGTCTCTGACAGACGGTCACACTTCTTGTGTGTACTGCCTGAGACCTTTACACCTGCAGGACTCTTGTGCTGTATGCCATGGCTTCAGCCCTAGAGTCCTGCAGGAAAGAAAGAACAAACTCATCCTAAGGGGTTTGCTCAAGCCTGAAGGTTCCCTAACTGCTTCATCGGGAAAACCTTCCAAGGCTTCTAAGACCTCGACTCCAGTTTCTGAGTCGAGGCCTAAGGCTTCGAAGCCTACTGCTTCATCGGCTCCGGCTGGAGCCGATGAGTCTTTGACTACAGTTTCTGTGGTTCCCTCGGCTCCGGCTGGGGCCGAGGTATTGGAGATTCCTGGGGCGGCTCGGATCAGACCTTCGGAGCCGACATCTAGAAAGAGGTCTAGGTCACCCTCCCTTGGCTCCATTCATTCGGCTCCAGCGTCTCCCTTGCTGTCTGAACGGAGCCATAGGTCTCACTCCTCTAGGTCATCGAGGCTTTCGGATCATGACCTTCAGAGGGTAGTGAGTCGACTTCTAAAGTCCGAGGCACTGGCCCAAATGCTTCAGAGCCCGACTCATCAGTCGATGCTTCAACCTTTTTCCCTCTAAATATTCCTCCTCCGACTCCTTTGAGCTTGGAGCCGGGCGCCTCGAACAGAGACTGTGGTAGCGCCGGAACCGATACACTTGTCTTCGGTTCCGCTGCCGGCTCCGATTTCTTCCTTTGAAGAATCTCGGCGCCGACTTCCTCGTCGGCTCGAGGGGGTGAGTGGCATCGACCCTTGTCCGACCCCGCCTCCCTCTCGGTGCTTCGGCGCTGGTGAGTTCGGCTCCGACATCGGCCTCGGAGCCATCTCTGTCGGTGCTGAGGGAGGTTCTCAGCTTCTCGGAGCGGGGATCTCTGGCTCTGCCTGACAGGGGTGCATTCGAGGTCATGCGGAGTGTGTTGGAACCTGGTTCAACTCCACAGTCGGCTCCATCCGCCCCTCCCTCTTCGGTGCCTCAGGTGATGTATACTCTCTCCCTCATCCCTGACCGCAGAGAGCCAGCTCCTCAAGAATCCCCTGTGGGGATCTCATCCTCTTCCGAGGCCTCTCCTGAATTGGCAGGGGAGCCCCCTAGGAAGAGAAAGTGTAAGAGGAAACACATAGACTCACCTGAGTCTGTCACCTCTGACACAGATTTAGAGGATTCCGAGGGTTCCCCCCGTTCCCCTTCTGAAGATGTCTCCTTTGCAGACATTCTAGAAATCCTGAAACAGAGGGGAAATTGGACAGCCCTTAACCCTTCGGAGGATGAATCTGTGTATCTTGAGGCGTTTGGCTCTCGCCCTTCCACCTCCTGGGTGTCCCCCACCTTTGACCCCCTCATGCAGGTGGTAGCAAAGAAAGCCTGGACGGCTCCTGACTCAGTGGACCCTACCCCCAGGAGACCTTCTAAATTTATAACAGCACCCACTGATAAACAATTTCTGACCAAAGGAGTTACTGTGGATGCTATGGTGGTAGCTGCTGCCACCAAGAAGGAACTAGCTGATCCTTCAGTGCCTGTCCATCCCCCTAACAAGGAATCTAGGTCTATGGACAGGTACGGGAAGCGGATGTTTTCGTCAGTGACATTTGCAATGCGTTCGCTGAACTACTTATGCCATTTCACTCGTCTCCAGAGAGATTTGATCAAGGAAGCGAGTAAGATGTTGAAGGATCCTACAGCTGCAGGTTTTCAGGACAAGATGAACGCCCAGCTGACTACCCTGAATTCTATAGCTAACTCCTCCATGCGCCTCCTTTCATATGCGGCTGATGGAGCGAGTAGAGCCGCAGGGACAGGTGTAGCCTTACGCCGGCATGCCTGGATGCGACTATGCAATTTCGCGGACCCCTTTAAAACGTCTTTCACTAATTCCCCGTTTGATGGATCATCTCTCTTTGGTCCTCAAGTGAAAGAAACCTTGACTAGGTGCGAGACGGATGGCAAAACCTTGTCTGCCGTCGGAGTCCGTTTTTCTACTCCTTCTAGACCTTACCCCAAAGGCCAGAAAAGTGGGAAAATGTGGTTCCGTAAACAATCTCAAGGGAATTTGCCTGACGCACAGAGTCGGTTCCCCTCCAGAGGCAGAGGAGGGAACAATAATGGTAGACGCCGCCCAGAGGCAGAGGGGGTCCGCAGAACCAGGGCAATCGAGAAACCTTTTCCGATAAGCCCTTTCAGCATCCCTGAGGTGTTGCCCGACTGTCCACCTTCGGAGGCAGTCGGGGGAAGATTGTCACTGTACCCAAAAGCCTGGCTATCCCTAACTCAAGACAAGTGGGTACAGTCCATCATTTCAAGGCTATTCCATTCCCTTCGTTCGCATTCCAAACCAATCAAAAAAATCCCTGCCAGATGTTCCACCCGCTCAAAGGGATCTTGCAGCTTTGGAAATTTCAAAGCTGCTCGCAAAAAGAGCAATTCAGCCAGTTCCAGCAGACCAGCAAGGATCCGGAATCTACTCCAGGTTCTTTTAGTTCCAAAGAAAACAGGGGACTGGAGACCAATTTTGGATCTCAGTATCTTGAACAAGTCAGTCAAGAAAACAAGATTTCGGATGGTCACGCTACAGTCCATCCTTCCCCTATTGGGAAAGGAAAACTGGATGTGCTCTATAGATCTTCGGACGCTGCACTATCATATAAAGATGAACAGACGCCCAGAAGATTCCTCCGCTTCAGGCTGGGAACCAGTCATTTTCAATTCAGAGCCCTGCCCTTTGGACTCACCACTGCCCCCGGTGTTTACCAAATGCATGGCAGTGGTAGCTTCTCACCTGAGACGCCAAGGATTCCAGGTGTTTCCATATTTGGACGACTGGCTCCTCACAGCTCCCACCAAGCATCTTCTTCTAATGGCCAGAGACTACACCTTTCGCATTTGTCAAAAGTTGGGCATCTCAGTAAATTGCAAAAGTCTGTTTTGTCGCCTTGTCGCTATTACCTTCATAGGCGCAAATCTAGACACAGTCAGCATGTCGGCGAGACTAACAGATCAGAGAATAACAGACATACGCAAACTGGTCTCGCTTCTCTTCAACAACAACAGAGCCAAAGCCAGGTTAGTTCTGAAAGTATTAGGGATTATGGCGGCCATTCCTCTACTTCCATTAGCCAGATTCCACATGAGAATCCTTCAATGGATGCTCTTCACACAATGGTCATACCAACAACTTCCGATGTCTCACACCATTATGATTACGCAAACATGCAGGAATCATCTTCTGTGGTGGATGTCTTCCCCTCAGCTCTTCTTGGGAAGACCCTTTGTTCCTTCCCCTCCGGTTGCTATTCTGACAACGGACGCCTCCCTGATCGGGTGGGGGGGGCATTATCAGGGCAGAACTGTCCAGGGCATATGGCAACCAGACGAATGCCACTTGCATGTAAATGTTCTAGAGATGAGAGCAGTGCTTTTAGCGTTGCAAGCCCTTCAAGACTCTCTTCCCCTGGGAACGATAGCAATCCAGACGGACAATATGTCTGTAGTGTGGTATATCAACAAACAAGGTGGAACCAGGTCCTATCCCCTATGTCGAGAAGCACTCAGACTGTGGCAATGGGCGATTTCTTCTCAGCGTTTTCTGATAGCAACGCACATCCCCGGGAAGTCCAATCAAATCGCGGACAAGTTGAGCAGGGCTATCCTCATGCCTCACGAGTGGTCTCTGAAAGATTCTATTATGAGAAAAATTTTTCTCAAGTGGGGTCAGCCTTGCTGCGACCTTTTTGCTACTCCCCAAAACAGCAAGTGCAGGGATTTTTTCACCCTATTCCCGTTACCAGGCCAGCCCACCAGAGACGCTCTAGTCCAAGTTTGGCCCCGGGGACTTCTGTATGCATTTCCTCCCTTCCCACTAATCTCTCAAGTGATACAGAAAGCTATCGCTCAGAAGGCCTCATTGATCCTCATTGCTCCTTACTGGCCTCGACAGGTTTGGTTCTCCTTTCTACATCAATTTCTGTTGGAGCAACCTTGGCATCTGGACCTAGTTCCAGATCTTTTGATCCATCAGTCGGGTCAGTTACATCGCTCCCTCCCCTCCCTCTCTGAACCTCACTGCTTGGTTCCTCCAGTTCCTACCCTAGCCAGGCTTCCTCAAATATCTCACACTGTTCGAGATATTTTGATAGCTTCACATAAATCTTCCACTCGGAAAATTTATCTTAGTAAGTGGAAACGTTTTGCCTATTGGGCTCAAGGAAAGGATTTAGATCCTTTCACTGCTCCCATCCATATGGTCCTTGATTTTCTAGCTGAACTCTTTCATGCAGGTTCATCTCCTTCTACTCTCAAAGTTCAATTGGCAGCTATATCTAACTTTCATGTAGGCATTTCAGAGTCTGCCATCATGTCCCACAAGCTTTGCAAAGCCTTTTTGAAGGGAGTTCTTCTTCTCAGACCTCCTATAAGAAATCCTCCTCCTCCTTGGGACCTTAATTTAGTGCTCAGCTCTTTGATTCTTCCCCCTTTCGAACCTGCAGCTTCCTGTTCTTTAAAATTGCTATCATGGAAGACTCTCTTTCTGGTAGCTATTACTTCAGCTAGAAGAGTTTCAGAACTTCATGCACTCAGCTGTCGACCTCCTTATCTATTGTTCCATAAGGACAGGGTATCCTTACGAACCAACCCGTCCTTTTTACCTAAAATAGCCTCGCGCCTAACCTAAATCAAAGCATTGACCTCCCTGTGTTTTTCCAGAATATTCTAATAGGTCTGAACAAAAATTGCATTGGCTAGATGTTCATCGTCAGTTAAGGTACTATTTGGATAGAACCAAACAATTCAGAAAATCTGACCAGCTGTTTGTCTCTTATGCAGAAGGCAGAAAGGGACTTTCTGTTTCCAAGGTATCACTATCTAGATGGCTAACATCTCTAATTTCCATTGTTTATGAAATTAGACACCAAAAGCTGCCTAAAAAACCTAAAGCCCATTCCACCAGAGCTTTGGCTACTTCTATAGCCTTCCAAGACAGACTGCCTATTGACACCATTTGTGCAGCGGCTACTTGGGCTACTCCTCACACTTTCATTTCACATTATAAGTTGGATTTAGCTTCTAGGCATAGAGCTAACTTTGGTTCCATTGTTCTCAAGAGTCTGTTCCGTTAGGCCACCCGGGACAAGGTGCTAGGGACGCGGTCCCATCCAGCAAGAATGAAGGCGAGATAGACAACTTAACATATAGAAGTTATGTTCTTACCATAACGTTCCATGTTAGTTGTCTTCTTCTCACCTTCTTTTTTGCGTCCCACCCTCCTTCTCCCTGGCCTGGACAGACCTAGAGGAGTTTGATTGTGACCTCTCTTTCTACCACCTCTTTGCGATAGGTATATGCTCTGCTGTGCATATTTTCCTAGATCAGGCTTAGGTCACCTTTTCTCTTCCCTTTTTTTTTTTATAGAGGTGGACTCTTTTCCAGTTTTTCTGGTTGTATTATTAGCTGGGCCTAGCTCACAAACGAGATCTGAGGTAATTCACGCCTAGCATTGTGGGATATAAGGGGGGCCTCGAGCCGGTGGAACCAACTCTCGAGCTTTTAGAGTGGCCGAGTCGGAGCCGAGGTTGGCTCCGAACCCATCCAGCAAGAAAGAAGGCGAGAAGAAGACAACTAACATGGAACGTTATGGTAAGAACATAACTTCTATTTATGTCTTACCATAAGGTTCTATCTGTGCTGTCCATCTTCATTTTTTCATTAACTTGTGGGTCTCGGTTCTGACTCTCAGAACCAACCGGATGCTCTCCAAGCTTAAGATTCCATACTTGAGCTCCTCCCTTATACCCATAACACCCCGCTCCCCCACACTACCTCAGATTGAATTTGAACCCTTGTTATGTGTTGTCTGGTTTGTGATGGGAGGTGCAGGTTTTGTGGGTGTCTGCTTTGGAGCTCTCTGATGTTTTTGCAGGTTTTTATTTAGAACCTTTGAGTATGATTTTGTGTATTTATGTGTATCTTTTGCCAGTGCTGGTTTAGTAGGTCTATGTGAGGCTGGAGGTGTGGTGCAAGTGTTAACCTTCTCCTCATGACTGTCTGTTCCAGTCTTGGGTGGAGATACCTTAGCCTCCAGTTTGGCTGTATAATTGCATCTCTCACATATGTTAGTGTTTTGTGGTAGGAGGAGAGGGTTGTCTGTGTACATGAGGCAGTTGTAACATTGCCTCAGGATACCCAGATTCACCAGCTGGACTGGAGAGTACACCTGAAGTTTCCCTTTGGTCATGCTTGAATAGTAGGGTGAGCTGCTTAGTCGCTTGGTTGGTGAGGGGTTGATAAAGAGCCTTGCCCTGCTGGGCAGTCAAGTGTCAGGGTATATTAGTGCTTGCTATTAAGTCTGAGCAAGTGCTGGACTGTAGGATGCTTTTTGACTGCTTAGGTTGAGAGTTAGACTAGTTTCAAGTGAAAAACTGAAGAGGAGACTTAGTGGAGCCAAGAATAATTTAACCCTAGCTAACCGGTGCTGCCCGGCGCACAAAACCATGCAACGCATTTTTTAAACTACTAACTTCTGGGCTGTGACCACTTCTCCAGGGACAGATGGCTGCTCAAAGTTCCCCTCTCTCACAGGTGAACAGAAAAACTTCCCTCTATCCAAGTAAGGTATGGGCGACTCATAAACTTGTAACACAGCCCTGAATTCAGCACTAGCCTGAAAACTGGACTATACTATCTTAGAAAGGCGGGAAACAAGAAATTTATTTATTTATTTTTTAAAGATAAGGCAAAAACAGTAAAAAGTACACTTAAAACAGCTTTAAACGACTACAGGTGATCAGAAAAGGCTCTCGCACTTTAGTGTGTAGCCTACAACAGTTAAACAATTTATTTAAACAAAAAACAACTTTTTAAAAGTGCAGGCAGTCAAATAAGTACAATATGTGAAAAAAACAAGCTTTTAAATCACAATAAGTGCAGGAAAATTAGCATTTAGGTGGAAAACAGTTAAGTACAGTAAGAAAATACAGAAAACTGATACTCAATCACTCCAAAGTCTCTCTTTTAAGCTAGAAGGCTTATATCGGTTTAAGGCTTTCTAGTGCTTTCCAGTAGGTTAGTTACAGGAAAGATGGGAACAAGCGCAGATGTGGTCTTTTAAACCAGAAAGTTGAAAGAGATGGACAACTTCCCGAATGGTCAATAAACTACAATTCCTGGGCCAAGAACCACTTTTTTCCTTTGTGGTGCTGACATAGTGTTGTAAAGTGCTTTTTACTGTGTCTTTTGTGTCAAAAAAGTAACTTTTGTGGACTAGTAGTTTTATTAGCATTTGCTGCTCCTATTCCCCGGGAAAGAGGAACCATTTTTGTCTTGACCATGGACAGACTACCAGTCCCAGGATCAGTCCTTCTTCCAGCCACAAAAAGAAGAAATTAAGCAAACAGCCTTTGCTACCGCAGGCTAGCAATTTACCTCAACCGCAGGTGGGAGAGACTTCTCTGGCCATTTGTTGTACGTGGGACCACTCATCTTTAACCCTGGATCCCTCTGGTGTAGCACCTACAGCCAATGTGGAGCAGGGGTTAGCCAACTCATCTGTGATTGTTGGGAGTCCCCTTAGTGACAGAGGAGAGACAGTGTTGTTGGTACTGAGAGAAGGAACAAGGGAAGCTTTCCATCTTGTGTCAGAATGCTGGTACCATCCTTGGGAAAGCAGCTGCTACCATTAGTAACATGGTAGGTCTTGTTTTTCTTGTTAAAAAGAAGTATAAAACCAGGCGTGTATTTATCCTTCAAATTTCTTTGGATAGGCATAGTTTACTGCGACTGGCTCAGGGGTTAATTCAGACTATTGATCTTTCTTTTAAAGTAGTTCTTTTTAAAGAAAGTAGATTCCTCTTTTCCTGAAGAGATTCAAGATTATGAATATAAACAGGAAGATGAAAATAAATGCTTTAAATAATGTAGTTTCTTTTATTGCACAGGTCCTTCTTTTCCAAATTGTCCAGAGTTTTTATTTCTCCTCATCCAATTTTGTGAAAAAGCAGAACAAACAATCTCAGCATAATTCAAGTAAACAGGCATTTAAGAAGTCTAAAACCTCCCAAAATCAAGGAAGTCCAAGTCTGAATAACTAGTCAAGAGACCTTCTGACACCCTCCCACCCTGTCCCCTTTCCTCTTCCAAAGTCTGAATCTCAATTTTTCTCTTTGGCAACTGATTGTTTCAGACAAATGGGCTCTGAAAATCATTCATGAGGGTTACAAATAGCAGTGGAAGGAAATTCCTCCTTTTCATGGGATTATTCCTCATCCTGTAGCACAGACTCTTTCATTTCCACCTGTTCTTCATCTCATACTGTCTCAAGGAGTGATAGAACCTGTTCCTCCTCCCCAGGTGGGGAAGGAGTTTTATTCAAGGATGTTTCTAGTGCCAGAGAAAGAAAGAAAATGTTTGGAGACCAGTTCTGGATGTTCTTCCTCTTTCAGGTTTCCTGGTAGCACTAGACTTAAGTGATGCTTATCACATCCCTATTTATCCTGACTTCAAACGTGTCTTAGGGTTTGCTGTGTCTGGATCAATCAGTTCTCTGGCTTACCCTTTGGACTATCCACTGCATCAAGAGTATGCATAAATGAACTGTGATTATAGCTCATTGCAGGCTACAGGGTATCCATATTTTTCATATTTAGACTTGTTTATCTTTGCAGAATCTTTTTCGAGATGCCAGGAATCTCTGTCTTGGCTGGGAGATCTCTTGCATGGACTGCGATTCCAAGAGATCATTCAAAAGTCTTTGACTCCCTCAGACAGAATTGTGTTCTTGGGATGTCAACTAGACACCTCTGTTCAAAGAGCTTTTCTTCCATAGGAAAAAAAATAGATCTTTATCTACATGTTTGTGTCTTTGTTTTTCTAAAATTTTGCACTCAGAATTTGGTCACTGTGAGGGAATACCTTAGAATTTTGGGTCTCAGGCTTCTGTAATTCTCATGATACCCCTAGCAGGACTCCACGTGAGAAAGATACAGTGCTATCTGAAGTCTCTTTACTGTCATAATCAGCAAAGTTTATCTTTTCAGATCCCTGTGCTGGGTTTTGTCAAAAGAGAAACCTTTTGGTGGAGACAACAGATGTTCTTAAATCCTGATCTCCCCTTCTCCCTCCCTGCTCCAGAGCAGTCACTCACCAGACGCTTCAGACTTTGCTTGTAGAGGAATTTCAGGAGGGATAAAAGTGCAGGGAGTGTGGGACACTAAGGAGAGATACAAGCACATAAATATCAAGGAGATACTTATCCTGATCAAGGCACTCAACTTTCTGAACCATTTTTGGTCCCTGGGACCTCTTTAAATGGTTACAGGCAATACCACAGACATGTGGTACATCAACAAGCAAGGAGGAACCAGGTTGTACCTCTTTTCCAGACTAGCCATGTTTGCTTGGGATATAGCTTCACAGCATAGTCTCACTCTACGGGCATCCTACACTGCGTTAGAGCAAAATTGTGTGGCAGACAAGCTTAGCAGGACTAGGACAGACCCTCATGAATGGAAACTAGAGTTGGGGTCTTTCCAGATTTGATCCATCTGTGGGGAATTTTTCAAGTAGACCTCTTTGCTTCCTCTCTGAACAATCAACTGGCAGCATTCTGTTCCAGGACTCCATGCAGGATGGCCTGGAAGACAGATGCGTTTTATTTTCTTGGGTAACAAGGACCCTGTAAGGCATTATTGCTTACTTAGGCACCTGTTTTCTGAGGATGTGCAGCAGTGAGACAAGAAAGCCTTCTATTAGAAAATCATATGTTAGTAAATGGAAAAGGTTTTCTAGTTGATGCCAACAATGTAATCGACAATCATTCAGTAGTTGTTCCCTAGTTTTACAGTATTTGTGAGTTACTATCCTATGGCCTTTCTTATTTCCATATCAAGGTTCACTTATCGGACATTTCAGCATGCCTACCCATGGATCCTTCACTTTCAGTGCAGCCTCATGTCAAAATGTTTGTAAGAGGCCTCTTAGAAAAATGTTGGCCCCTCCTTGAGATCTTAATTTTGTGATAGAAGCTAACACTTGCTCAACCAGCTCATTTGTCTGACTTGAGGTTCTTAACATGAAAAACAGTTTTACTTATTACTCTGACCTCTGGAAGAATCTGATTTGTAACCCATTACGGTGAGTTGATCTTATCTCATTTTCTACAGGGATGGGGTTTCTTTGAGAACCAGTCCTTTTTGTTTTGCCTAAGTGGTATCTGAGTTTACTTTAAGCCAAACTATCCATCTCCGCGTTTTCTTTCCTGAACCTAAAAATACTACATACTTTGGATGTCCACAGACAATTCAGGTACTATCTTGATATAACCAAGTCTTTCAGATTTTCATATCAGTTGTTCACCTTCTTGTGAAGGTAAGAACAGACAACCTGTGTTAAAACAGACTATTTCCAAATCGTTTTCTAGGGCTATTACCTTTGGTTATATTCACCATTACAAATCTGGGCCAAGACCCATTCTACTAGGGCCTTGGCTTCATGTGTGGATTTTGGAAAGGGTTGGATTCTGGAAGTATACTAGAAACTGCAACTCAGCCCTCTGTACATACTTTTATAAAACAATGTAAGCTTGATTTCTTCTCTATGTCTAGATCAAGCTTTGCTAGGAACAGTCTGCAGGGGATCCTGGACCCTTCTCCCTCCACCTCTCAAATATAGTTAGCTATGGTAATCTAGCTATACAGCTAAGGTTAATGCAGCATTGATCAGTATAAAAAACATAGTACAGTTGTGTACATTGAACGTATCATAACTAGATGTTCAGATGATCGCTGCTGCAGTAACTGCTCCCAACCTCCAACCTCTTGTTTTTTTTGGTTTGTTTTTTTGCTTGGATGTGGAAATTTATGTTTTGTTGTTAATAGCATTGTCCTTCAGGGCTCAGCCTCCCTCTCTCTGCTGGCAGGAAATCTCTGAAGGGCTTCACACCCAAACTTGTCTTAGTCAGCTCAGCTTGCGCTGCTTGACAGTTTGGGCATGTGGAAGGTGCCCTGAAGCTTTGGAAGTTGGCTGACTATTGTATCCTTGGATATAACCCATACAGCTAAGGCTACTGCAGCACTGATCATTTGAACATCTAGTGTTAAGGTAAGTTCAGCTTACACAACTGTACTTTATGGCATGTTTACTTTCATTAGCGGACCGGAGTTCCGTAGTGGCGACCCCTAACCGGGAAAAGCCGAAATACATAACTTACACCACTGTACTTTCCTGAAAGAACACTTCTTGGTACTGCAAAGTTTATTTCCAAACTGAGGTTGACATTCTTTGCCGAGTATTGTACTACTTCTAGTTCATGTATTTCAAGAGAGGAAGGCTTACAGATACCATAACAGGATACTGCTAATCTGTTTCATCCTTGATATTTCTTCCCTTCTTGGAGCTGTCTGTTTGCAGAATAGGTTATTACGGCACTGGCTGTTCTCTTCTAAGTGCAGGACTTAATTTGAAGTTCCACCTCAACAGAAGGGAGATAATCTCACTCAGGACTGAATTCTGACTGATATTTTGTATTGGGACATTATTGCTTATATTAAAAATGTTATTAAGAAGGTCTGGCAAACCATTCTGAGTGAAAAATCATGGCACAGTAATAGACTTTTCAAACTAAAGTATGACTGTGGGTGACACCTGAATTTGTTGTGATGAAATAGTACTGCAGTGCATGGAGTACAGTGATTATGCTCCAATACTGGAGAAATAGATACGTTTATTAAGTGTGTCTTTAGTGCGAGACCCAATTGTAACAGTGCAGAAGGTAAAAGCTTTGTTTCTGTCTGCTCTCCATGTCTCTCAACTGCCCCTTAATTTGTGTCATATTTTTAATTTGTCCCTCATTTTTTTTTATTTTCTGGTAAATTACTGAAGTAAACAGTCAGCCAAAAATGCAGAATTATACTTTCGTACTTATTGTCTGGAAAATGCATATTGATGCAAAACCTGATAACCTGTTCTAGTAACTTTTAAATGAATTAGAGCAATATTTAAAAACTCTCCCTCATTTTGATCTTTTGTCCCCTTAGAATTAAGTGCTTTTTGGCTGTGAGGAGCAGATAAATCTGTATGCAGTGCACTACAAATAATTATGATCGGGTCATTGATTGTAACCCTTTATGCGTTCTCATCATGGATGCCAAGATTCACCTGTTGAGCTTCACTTTTGAGATGAATTTCTTGGCATCCATTTCTCAAGTACATTGTAATCTTGTTATAATCGTAGACATGGTCATAATCCTCTTTGTTGTACATCCATTGGTTTATCATATCAGAATAGCAGCACTATCTTTGTTGACATGTAAGTTTCTATACCACTAAACATGCATAAGTGGTAGTATCAGATAACGCACTAGTGCAGAAAGTGAGAATTGCTTAGTACTCTGAAAGTTAGCACTGTAATAATACTGCGGTAAAGAAGTATTGTAGTATAACAGTGCATTGAAAGTAAGTGTACAAAATGCAAACATGGTGCTCCATGTCAAAGTCCAGGAATAGCATACTCTTTTCCTTCAGCGTTTATTGTTAATAAAGCAGACTGCTCTTTTTTCTCAGTTTGGTCTGCAAAGTTGACACTTAATCTGACAGTCACAATGCAATATTAAGTGTTGTGCTTCAGTGTTGAGAGCAGTATACTAACTCTGTTTTGGTATAACAGGTGTAGTGTTTTGAATTTTCATTCTTAGTTTAAATTAGTAGAGTGCCATCCTGTCAGGACTAACTACAAAGTTGCTTTTCATTTCTGTCCATTTATCTGTCAAGGATAAGTTTTGCTTTCCCAAAACTAGTGCATTCCTTAGTCTTTTATTTGGTGACGTGGTGTTTAACAACTAATGTATCAAGGGCAACTGTTTTCCTTTTTCCTTTTGGCTAGTGTGTGACATGAAACCAAATAAATAGATGCATAATACAAGAGATCTGTAATAAGATGCATATCAAAGTATAATTTGATTCAGTGTAGTACCAAATCCCATAATGCTGTCTTTCCTTATAATTTCTTCCCAGTTTCACTGTTGTTTTAACAGTTAAGGGCAACAGAGACAGCAGGAAGATAAAGGGGACATAATGGACATAGTGGACAAGAGCCTTTGATGATATAGGCCCATGGGAGCAGTGCTGAGAGCTCCATGCCTGCTTTGTTTTTTGGGTTGCTACAGCTTTTCTGTTCAGTGCTGTGTGTTAGCAAGCATGCTTGCTTTGATCACTGTTGGAAGTAATCTCAACCAGAGCAAGCTCCAAGGCTAGCTTTGATATACTCACTGCATGTAGCTTGCGTGTTACTGTTCTGTGACAAAACAATGTGATAATTGGATTAAATTTGTTTGTTCCTTTGGTGGTGTGATGACACCAAAAGATTGTTAGAGTCTTGAAACATTTTAAATCACATAATGCATTTCTATTTAGGAAGGCTGACTGTGCTTGTATAGACTATAGACATGTTTATATGGATGTTTTTATTGTTCTCCTTTTTTGCATGAGTATACATGTGCATTCTTAAATGTTTTGTTTAAAGTTTCTTATAATAACATTATTATTAGTCACAGAAGGTCTTTTCAATATATAGACATTGACTGTGTGCAGGCTACTAATGCGGTAGGTATCCTGTCTGCATTGTATGTCTTATCTTCTCACTGAGATTCAGAAAAGATTACTATAGATGATAAGCTTTTCTGATTCTTAGACCATCCTACTGCTGATGGTTTCCACTGGTTATGAGCCTCAACACAGAGGCTGGTCCTGCTGTCAAAGCTGCATGCTCATGCAGTAAGCTGGGGGAGCCGATAATACTTCTTAGCCATATGCTGTCCCTTGGAAATGCCAGCGGCTCCCAATCTACACTGCCGAACTATTCAAAGAATCTATGTGCTGCATAAATTAACACTATTGGAAGGAAAAGTGAAATTTATGAAAATATAGTAGTCAACCATTCACACCTATGGAAGAAATCACTACGCATGTAAGTGCATCAAAGATGTGAAAGTGGGTATTGATGTGTGTATGTGTGTGAATAGGTGTGGGCATGTGTAGGAGCATGAGTGAAGCTGGATGAGTGTGTATGTGTGTGTGTGTGTGTGTGTGTGTGTGTGTGTGTGTGTGTGTGTGTCTGCTTGACTGGCTGCACTAGATGGATTAGGTGGGGAATAAACAGTCTAGAAATAGATATGTGTATGGTGGAATGTGCTGGTTGTTAAATGATTGAGTGTTTCGGTGAGTGTGATCAACTGTGGGGATGGGCTTGTTTAGTTTTGGAGGTATATGTGTCAATGCCTGTGTGCGTAGGGAGGTGGTTTTGCCAATACAATGCGTGGACCACCAGGGAAAACATTACTGCTGTCAGATCAGACAGCACTGGTGTTAAACACGCTTGATTGAAATATATGCTAATGAGCCTACAGTCATTCTCATTGCGGCCATAGTGGTCTCTGAATCACATTTTCTCATCACTGCTTAAATTGACCTTCCTGAGATAGGAAGTTTATGTGAGTGGTGATGATATTTCTGTCAGAAAATGTACTGCTCGTGTTTGTAGGGCATTATAAAACATAAAACACTTAACAAATGGTAGCACAGCTGTCAAAACCTTGTGAGATGGTGGTGCTAAACATATCTTGTTATTTTCAAAAGTACTGGGAACTATGTGCCTCACTGCAGCATGTTGGTACAGTAATGTCAGTGTATATTATATACCAAGGACAAAATACCAAAAATAGTGCTATACAATACTAAGAACCAAATACCAACATTTATATTCTACAATACAAATTGAAGTATCAGGTACAGCCAGCCTTGGTTAAAAAATAAATTAAATAAATTATTTCATTTTGCCCTTTGCAGCCCACTTTTTTTAACCTGTCTCGATATATTAAAAAAAATCATTGTGACTGATTCATATTTCTTTGAAAACTACTTGCTGGATTACTATTTAGCTAAAGTCAGAATTTGCACACTGCATTTGCATGGAACAAGCCCTTGTGATGCCGCCAACTTTTATATAGTAAAACAATGATATTGCATAACTTGAGTGAAGTGGGAAAGCCCCTCTTCTTGGTGTTGTGCAAACTTTCAACAACACTGTGTCTCATTCTTTAAGTGACATTTTCTGATTCTGCAAAATGCAGATTTTCCTAGTATGTTTTGCTGAAATGTGATTTACAAAAAAGTGGCTTGGCAAGTTATTAGGAACCCATAAAAAGCTGCAGCAGTTATTAATGCTGCCTTATAGTGCTTGGTTCTTCACTTCAGTTCTTGACTAGGTTACTTCTGTGCTAAGTCTGTATATCTTTCCTATATTTTTGTGTATTGGTAGCAGTTTTAAATTTCAAGACAGTTCAGGTATAGTGAGATTGAATGTCTGAAAATGGGGCCTTACATAAGTCCAAGATTACTATGTCTCAGAGTATCCCCTTTTCTCCAAGGTATGGAGTTTTCATAGTTAGTGTATATAATTACCCAGGGGTAGGAGGAGTGCAAGGAGACATCTCTCTGCATTATAAAAAATAATAATAAAGTAGAACAGTGACTGACGACATTTGCTGTTCTTCAGATTTACTGTTTTTTAGTAATTGTTATACTTGCAGTTATAAGTTTTGGAATCTTTTGGAGGATTTTTCTATTGGTGAAAGTAAATAACTTGAGTAGACAGTGAGTTAATGCATTGTTGTGGCCATCAGAGTCTTCATATAGTTAGCCCTGTGGGGATGTGTGGTTCTCTAGGTTTGCTCTGGCTTGAAGAGCCGTCACACAAATCCACTGTGTTCTAGATTTAGTCAGCATTTTGGGCAGCCTCAACCATGTCTAACTCTTGGAGCTCAGAAGTTATGCTCCAGAAATAACCTTGCAAACAGACCAGTCGCTCATTGGAGCTCTTGGAACCGGCCCAGATTCTTTGGTTGTAAGGAGCCTTAGACTTTGTCCCATATTTTTGAAGATGGAAGTTGAGGCTGATAAGAGTCAGAAACCAGTCCATATTAGACCTTATTCTGCCCCCAACCCCAGAAATGTCTGGCTGTTCATGTCGGTCATCCTGCTTATGGCTCTGGTTATCTAAGTTGTTGAAAGCCTGAAATCACTTTCACTCAGCTACATCCACCTCTAAACAAGGTGAATATCCTTTACAAGTCTGGCTAAATGGAGCAAGTTCCACGTCAAGCACCTTCATGTCAACTCCATGGTCCAGCATGTCCCAGTGACTGACATTTTTTCCACACTGTCACTGGACAGAGTTGAAAACCCTTGAATAAGTGTGTCAAAAGAGAACATCTATACTATGCTTAGAATTCTCAGCTGCTTGTCTAACCTGTCCAAATTCTAGTCCTTTGTTGATCAGATGCTGAAAAAGCTTCATGGCTCAGTCTTAACTTAAGGAGTGTCCTTATAAGACCCTGCATGGTTTCTAAGGTGGGTCTTCCTTCATCCTTATGCAGTTTTGACTTTGTAGTACTGTGTGACTTGGGATTCAGGCACATGCCTGCACAAGATGATGTGGCTTTAAGTTCTCCTTCTGCTAGGAGGAAGGACTTTGCAGCATTATCCCGGATGCCCTGTTGAAGGGAAGGGGAGACAGTGTTGTTCATCCAGATCTTCGAGACCTATAGGCCCTTGAAGTGGAAATGGATCATCTCTATCTTGCAGAATCTATTTGATTCCCCTCTGCTTACCTTTATTTCCAAATTGAGCCAACCACAAAAGAAAAAAAAGTGATTTTCTGCCTAAGGAAAGGTCTAAAGTGTCACATGGTTTTGCCCTGTCCAGTGTTGGCCAAGTCATCCAAAAGAACATTTCCATTGACCTAGCTGCATTAGCCCTGTGGGAGTTGGGGTGGTTCTGTAAGTTTGTGGTATGGAGAGACTTCTCAAAGCACTTCTGTGTTATGCATTTGGTCAGCCTTTTGTCTCATATTTGAAATTTGGTTATTTTTTCCCCTCCTGCATTTCCCTGATTCTTAATGGGGAGAACTGCTTTCTTCCCATTCAGGATCTCTACATATTCAGCCAGTGAGTCCAGTAGGTAGAGTTCTGGATTATGACTGCTTGAATATTGTGGATGGTGACTCAGAGCAGCTGGTGTCAGTTGGCTTGATAAATGATGTCTGGCATGTCAGCATGAAAGGTCCACACTGGAGGTCTTTGGGTTAGCTGTTAGTGAGCATCACATTCAGTAGAAAGCATTGCCATTTCAACTTTCTCAGTGCCAAGACTGCTTACCAAGGTATTGGCTTTGGTGACTGAAGTCCAGCAAGAGAAGGACTTCTTTATGCTCCTTTATATGGATGACTGGTCCCATGTTCCTGTTGAGATTACAAGGACTGCATTTGCAATCCTCAGAACAGCAAGAGAAAATTTAAGGAAAGGTTAATGTATATATGTTTTATGTTTGCAGTATGCCTGAGAATATTCTGTTTACTTCAGACACAGTAATATCAGTTAGTATGTTTAAGCAGCAGGGTTGTGGTGGTGCAGGAAAACACTTAAATGCCATTATTTGGTAATTACAGGTCTTGCATAACTTACCTGGTAGAGGAGCCCTGGCTAATGCTGAACCAGCCTAAAGACTTGCTGGAAGAATCCCTGAGTGGGAGCTCATATGTTTGCAGTCCTTGGGGAATGTCAGACTGAGAGATGTTTTCTGACTCCTTTTAAAAATGAAGACTTCCTAGGTGGGGTGCTGCAAATTCTTTAATACCAGTTGTTTCTACAAAGAGTTCAGAAGCAGACCTGATTGTGCTTTCTGGTCTCGATAGCAGACTTCACTGTATCACCTGCACTTGCAAGGGTACAGATATTACAGTAAACTTGAGATGTCTTTAGCTGCAGAGCACTAGATACTTGTGTGTCAATGGACCTGGCCTGATGGGCCCACTCATACAAACCTTTTGGTGGTCTCCCATTTCGTGCACTCAAACCAGTCTGACAGTGGGTGTTGCGTTAAATGAATGTAGAGTCCATTTTTACTCCTGCTTAATGCAGCTCCATGTCAACCATCTCTTGCTAACATAACTCTTCATAGCCTCTGAAGGCCTTGGAGACAGCTGCTTCCAGAGCCACTAACTATTCAAACACTTAGTCCTTGTGATGCTAAAGAAAAAATTCATGTCCTTCATACATTGAGAGAGAGTGCACAGCTGTCAGTGGACCACAGACAGTGTCTTCCCCTTCTTGGCAATTTGCATTATATGAGGAAAAAACAAGATGGGAAACTTTGAACAGTTCCTCTTGTCCTCTTTTGGAGCTGGAGGTTCAAAGACAAGGTCTTCTTAGTGCCTTTTGGAAGTGAGTCACTCCAGAGTTTGACCTTTTTGCAACTGAGTAGAATGCAGCCCTTCAGCTGTTGCAAAACAGAAAGCATAAGATGGCAGTGGATTTTTTGCTGTTCAATGTCATTGGAGATTTCAGTATGTCATTACACAATTCCCTCTGATTCTGTGCCTCCTTCTTGCTTTATTTAACCTTGTATGTCCTCTACCCCTAATCAGATTCATCATACTGCCTCAACTACATATTGTCTAAGATAGTGCATTCTCCATTTCTCATGTGCCCCTTCCACCCATGATATCCTTGCAGGTTTTTCCCTCACCTCTCCAAATAAACTTATCACACATATTATGGACCCTCCTGATTATCCTTTTCTTTGTAACAACACAGAATGCCTAAAGAGTACCTGTATTAGGACCATAGTACAGATGATGCCCATCCTACCAGCCAGAGGTCCCATGTGTCCATCCTATCTAGAATCTGCCATGCTATCTCTATCACTACATGTAATTTTTACAGTCTGTTCCAGTGATGAATAGATCTTGATGTCCAGTGCTTATCTCTCCCATGTTTCACTGGTAACCCTGAAGTCTTGCACTTTCACGCTGTAATTGGTAGCAGCAGTGCCTTTGTGGTATAAAAATCAGGACTAAGAATTCTTTGGAATAACTGAAAGGTCTCTAGTGCTGTTGTCGGCAATACTTTCCACATCAGTCACCATGCAGACATATACAGATAAATTGTATACCATCATCTTCCTCCAATGCAGTCTTCTACAAATAAATGTGTACCATCCAGCTCCCCTGTTTCACAGCATTCTCAGCTAATATCTTCATTTCCATTAATTTTGTCAGAATCAACATCATTAGCCATAAAATCAGTGGGAATAAGGGGCATCCCTTCCTCATATCCCTACCATTTTTGAAATCTACCTTTTCAATTCCATCCATGTATATAGTGACTCATGGATTGCCCTATCCTGTACAAATCTCCCTTCTGATGTTTTCCAGAATGCAGAATATGAACTTCCACTACACTGAATCAAATACTTTTCTTAGTACCACATACAACTTTTCCATCCCTCGTCTTCAGGTTCCTGCTCACAACTGTAAAATGTAGTAGTCTCAGCTACTGTTTTTTTGAGAACCTCCCTTTGACACAACAGTAATTCCAGAGGCCCTGATAGGTCATGTTTCATGCTATTTAGAAGACATCCTGGGATATTGTCTGGGCCCATTGATGCAGTGTCCTTGGTCTTAGATAGAACATTAAGGACCTGTTCCCTAGTGAAAGTAGGGGGAGTTATATTTGATATTTCATGAGAGAAGGTTGAAGAGGAGAGAGGAGTAAAGTTGGAGCTGAATTTTTTAGCCAGGAGATTTGCTATATCTTCTGGCTCAGTATAGGTGGCTCCATTTACAATGAGCTCTGCACACAATTGTGTACTGCCTTTGAGCTTGCTGACATAGCTAAAGAATGCTTTGTAGTTGTCCTTGGTCTGGGATGCCAAACTTACCTCAATTTGGTTTTGGTAGACTTTATTTGTCCTCTGAGTTGTTTGTTTAGTTTGATGAGAGTGCTTTTATCCTGCTGGGTGCTGCACCTCCTAACTTTTGCCATGATTTTCTTCCTCCTGTTATACAGCCAATTGATTTTGTGATTTCACCAGAGTGGCTTGTTTTTTGAGTTAGTTCTGTACTTCTTCCTGGTGGGTACAGCTGCTTCTATGCAGCTTTAACATGGTTATACAGGGTTTCTGTGAACAGTTCTGCATAGGCAGAAGTGTTCTCAGAGTTTATGGGGGCTTGACCTTTTGCCAGGTTCTCACTTAATAGCAGGAGGTTAGCCTTAGAATAGTTCCTGAATATTCCAGGTTTAGCTGGGGGTCCAGGTTTTCTTTTTACTTCAAAGGAGACCATTTTGTGGTCTGACCTTACCAGGGAAGACATTACAGTAAGGGGTGTGCAGCAGTCTCCCATATTAGTGAGGACCAGATCCAGTATGGTTGCACCCCTGGTTGGTGTATTGACTATCTGGTCCAGGAAGTTTGTTTACAAAATCCAGGAATCTCTGTGCATGTACGTTTGGTGTCATATAGGATTCCCATTTAATAGTGGGGTAATTAAAGTCACCCATGAATATGGTATTGGGTTGGATGGTTAGTGTTTCTAATAAGTTTAAATGTATGGTATGGGTTTCCTGGGTCTTAGAGGGGGACCTATAGCTTGCAAGGAAGTGGTATTGGATTTTACCTATGGTGATTTGAACACAGAGCAGCTGAAGTACATTGTCCTGTTTGACCAGCCATGAAGTCTATTTATTTTTGATGTAAATAGAGACACCTTCACCTTTAGTCCCTGCCTGTGAAGTAGCTGGCCTAAATGTGTGGAAGGCATTATAACCTTGCACTGTTGGCGTGCTCTCAGTGGCTTTAAACTATGTCACAGTGACCGCACAGACATCAGCATTCTCGGGAATGGAATTTTTTGTTTAGACTCCTAGCATTAAGCAGTAATACCTTTAGATTTTCTTGGTTTTGATTTGTTGTGTCAGAAATACTTTCAGTTTGGCATTGCCTAAAAACGGCACTATGGGGAAAGACAGTGTTTTAGCTAATATTTGAAAGCCTAGAGGGGAGAGGTGCAGACCAACTCTGACAAAGCAGCGTGGTCTGTTGACCATCTCCTTCCATGCTGACAAATATTGCGTCCCCTTGGAATGACACCAGAAACTAAGCCAATTATTAAAGTCCGTCATCTTTTGGTCATATTGTGGCCTCATCCTTGGAGAAGGTAAAATGCTGCTCAGTGCTAGGCTCATACCAGTCTAAGACACATTCCGAGAGCTCCATGATGTCTCTCTTCATGTAGTCTAGGGAGGTACATCTCAGGTCATTTACTCCCACTTGGACTATGACTGAGTCATTGGCAATTTTGGTCCAATGACCTGAGTACATGTGTAATGTGGCGGATCCTAGCCGCTGATAGACAACTGACCATAACTTTCTCCTTACTCAGCCTGGTGAGAAGGACATCAGTGTGTCTCACGATGGAGTCTCCAATAACTAGAATTTTGGATTGTGTGGTGACTTGCCTTATGGGCTTAGCAGTAGAGGCTCCAAGAGATGTAGCTCTGTGTGTTGATAAGGGTGTTGTTTTGAAAGAGTGCATTTGGGGCTGCTGAGGGTATTTGTTATGTGTACTTTGTCTAGGAGGTCTTTGTGGTTTAGGAAGGTTACATGTAAGTGCCTCAGCAAATGTGAGTCTATATGTCTGCTTTGAATTGTGCGTGATGGGTGCAGCTTATGAGCTTAAAAAAACGGAAAGAAAGAATTCATAAAAACAGGTTCATTATACAGACTTGATTCTTTTTCTTATTCAAGTAATAAGAACAGTTTACAAGTCCATGACAATAATAGGGATCAGGTGTCTAGTGTCTCAAGTGTTGAAAGTGAGGAAAATATTCATTTTCCTACTCAAACCAGTGGGACAAGCAGTCCACCTCCAAATCAGGAAGCCTTTGTTACTGGGGGAAAGAAAAAAAGGCAAGAACAAATGATGTTAGCCTATACACAAGAAATTTTCAATCTTAGTCATAGAAAATGTACAGATGTTGAAATTAGAGTGCTTAAGAAAGGGTTTTCTTTTTTGCCAGCAAGGAAAGCAAATACAACAGACATTATTTTAGATTTTAAACTATATGAACGAAAGTTAAATCTGAAATATTTGTTTCTTGGTTTGCAAAATCATGAAGGTGGATTTTTTAGAAAGAACAGAAATGTTAACCCTCCATTAGTTAACACTTTGAATGTTGTTGTTGTTTGCCTTTCGGCTTTTCCCGGTAAGGGGTCGCCACAGCGGAACTCCGGTCTGCTAATGATTGGCAGTAGATTTTTACAAAATGCCGAGGTGCCTGCTCGATGCCCAACCTTCAACGAAGGCACTCCCATTTACGCACGCATGTCTTTCGAACGCTACCCAACCGCAGGGAGGACATACAGACTCCACACAGAAGGCACTCCCAAGCCCAGCAGAGAATCAAACGGGAGAACCTCTTGCTGTGAGGTAACAACGCTACCACCGCGGCATATTTAACACTTTGAATACTTTTTCTAATTTATGTGAAAATGAGATATATAGGTTACGTAGTATTAAAAAACAATGAAGTATTTGGAAAATCTCACTAGAGAGGAAGACCTGGCTTTAAAACAGTTAGCATCATATAGCGACATTAGATATATGAAGGCAGGCAAAGGACAAGGGCTTGTTATCATGGATAGTCAAGACTACAGTAGTAGTATAAGGGGGTTATTAGCAGACGATGACAAATATCTTAAAGTGTCTAAAGATTTTGTCAGGAAGAAATTCCAGGAATTAGACATTATATTATTGGATTTGTTATATCAGCAATACATTTCTATTGATTTGTTTGAATATTTAAATTTTTAACAACCCCAATTAGGGATGCTTTTTGGCATCCCTAAAATACACAAAGATGTGGAGAATCCTCTATTCAGGCCCATTGTGTCTGCCTCTTTTAGTAAAGCTACAAAAATTTCTATATATTTGTATAGAATATTAAATCCTATAGTGCAAAGTAGTAAGTGGTATCATAGAGATTCATGGATGTTCTTGGATGAACTTCGCCACTTTGAGTTCCAGGGAAATGAAACCTTGTTATGCACATTTGATGTTTGTTCCTTATACACAGCTATAGATCAAAATGAAGGAATAGAGTTTATGAACAAAGTGGAATGTAAAGAAGATATTTTTGTATTATGTCAGCTTATGGAATTAGTATTACACAATAATTTTTTCATGTTTGGCAAGGAAATTTACCAACAGTTGAGCGGGGTAGCGATGGGTACACATGTTGCCCCTGTCTTTGCCAATTCGGTCATGTGTTGGTGGGAAGTCACTTTTTTTGAGAAGATGGATTTATTCAATTATGTCAAATATTATAGGCGTTACATAGACAATTTGTTTTTTGTATGGGCTGGTAATAATGAACAGTTAGGTGAGTTTTTCCAAAACATTAATCGGACCGTGGCTTGGCTGCAATTTACTATAGGTAGTAGAGGTACAAAGGTTCAATTTTTGGATGTGGAAGTTGAGATGGATGTTATTAGAACATTTAGAAGTAAAATTTTTAGAAAGAAAACCTTTACTAATAATTATTTACATTTTGACAGTTTTCATTCTAAGCATATGAAAGTTAATGTTTTCAAGGGACAAGCTATTAGACTGAGTAGAATGGTCAGTGATGGCCATCAGTTTAAAGTAGAGTTAGATGTCCTTAAACAGTTATTTATTACTAGAGGATATTCTATTGATATTCTAGAAGAGGCATTACAATATATTATAGAACATAGGAACGATAAATATTCACCTATACTGAAAACTGGGTTTCAACAAAAGAAATTGAGTCAGGATGTGAAAAAGGGTGATGAGTTGAAGCATGCATTTCCAATACCTGTAAGTATCGATGGACCTGCAATTAGAAAAGTTATACAAGAGAATTGGAAAATTATTTTGGGTAATGAAGAATTAAGTAAGATTATTGGGATGCAACCAAATTTTATTAACAAAAAAATAGAAATTTAAAAGAAATTTTGGAAAATGGACATAGAGATGAGAGCCAGAATAGAGTTATTACACGTTTGGGGACATTTCCCTGTACAAATTGTAGACAATGTAGATTTATGATGGGTGTACAAAGTCATTATTTTAAACACTTAAAATATACTGTAATAGCTAAGGATAGATATGATTGTCAGAGTGAAGGATTAGTTTATTTAGCAGTATGTTCTAATTGTGAAAATTTCTACACTAGAAAAACTGTTAGAAAGTTAAGACACAGGGTTAGGGAACATTTATTAGCTATCAAGAAGAAAGATGTGATAATGGTAATTCAGTGTCGTTTGAAAACTTTTAAGAAGTTCACCTTTTTTGTAATAGTGAAGGTGAAAACAGACAAGTTTGTAGGTTCATTTAATCACTTCTTAGAAAAAACAGAATTGAAATGGCAAATTTTTTTAAGAGCTGATGTAACGCCTGGTATTAATGATAAGGTTTCTGTTAAAAGTTATTTAAATTATGTTACGTTTTAATTTAATTTTTCTTTGTTATATAGAACATTGTTCCTGTATGTATTGTAAATGTAGTTAAATTATGTATATTATTACAAAGTTTATACTATACATGTAGGTTTTCAATAGTAGCTATTGAGTTAAAGATGTGATAGTACTGTTTGTCTGAGTGAATTTTAAAGTGATATGTCCTTTTAAGGATTAATACTAGCGGGAAATAATGTTGAAATAATGATGGTATAAAAGGAAATGATGTAAATGTTGGATTTTGTAATTCTGAAGAAGTTCTGTAATAAACGGGACAAAAGCACTAAATTTATTCTGGCTCCAGTGTGTGTGGTTTATTTTATTTGTTATGTGTACTTTGTCTAGGAGGTCTTTGTGGTTTAGGAAGGTTACATGTAAGTGCCTCAGCAAATGTGAGTCTATATGTCTGCTTTGAATTGTGCATGATGGGTGCAGCTTATGTGCTACTGACAACCTTATTGATAATAAGAGTATTTTTATGTGAGAGCTATGCCTCCAGTGACATTGTGTAAATACATGTCTCACATACCATATCAGTTTGTTTGAGAATTAACGGGTTGCCCGTAAACATGAGGCAATTTCTACATTGCCTCAGGATGCCCATATCCACCAAGTTGGTAATGTGGACAGTAGGAAAAGTCTTACATTTCATTACAGACATACTCTGACTGCTATGGATTCAAACCCAAGACCTAATACACATAAAGCCATAACTCTACCCATTTAGCTTCTTGGATCACTCTATTAAAAATAAGTCCTGTGCTCCTTAGCCAACCCACTGACTTACCTTACTAGCATTCATCCCCCTTATCACATCTACAGTTGCTTCCAAGTATATATCCATACCCATTAACATTCCCTGCTTCTGAGTTAATGTTTCCACACTATAATCATCCTCCTAGCATCACTGCTTTCTGTGAACAGCTCCTTCTTCTTCCTGATGTTCATTGTATTTCACTGTTGCAGTCCTAACAAATGGGTTATCCAGCTCCCGGTAGCCCTCAGTCAGCCAGAATACCAAAGGTAAGTAAAAATGACGTTGATTGCCGTCGGTTATAAAGGATGTCAGGGCGTCCGATACAAAAGGAGGCAGCTGACGTCACTTCCTCAGTCTTCCTTGCTGCGGAGCCCGAAGCAGAAGCTTTTCATGCACGAGTGCCGGTCAGCAGTTTACCTTTGTTGGTTTCCGGCTACAAGAGTTGAAGTCTACTACAGCTAAGTACCCCATGGGGGATCCTCTTTTCTTGTCTTAACGAATGTCAGAAAAAGTTAATAATTGCCTTACCTGTGGAAAGCAGATTCCCCACAGAGATTTTCATTTGCATTGCATTATTTGTTTAGGCCTTGACCACGACATTCTCAATTGTGATCTCTGTGCCTACTTTAATCCGCATACTATCCGTGGTTGGGCTAAGATTTTAGCTAGGCATTTTGGCCTAAGTTCGTTGGTATGGCATCCACTGGTCTTCAGGCTTCGGATGTTCCGAAGAACGTAAGGATAAGGACAGCGACAGGCCTCAGAAAGCTAAGTCCTCGGATGAGGTTAAGTTGGTCGTTAGGCGGTAGCCAGTGAGACGCCTTTGCAGTCCCTGCAGTTTGCAGATGTACAACCACAAGCATTGGTTGAGTCCGAGTCCCTTAGGCCTTCGTCTCCATTTTGCCTTCTGACCTGTCGCTGGTCGCCTCTTCTGCTGGAGCCGGAACTGCTAAGCTAACTCCGGTGTCCGAGGCCTCCGTTTTGCATTCTGACAGCAAACTTCTTTCTTCAACCTCTGCTGCAGCTTCGGCTGTTGCCAGGCCTCCCGAGTCCTTCAGGCTTGCAGGTAAATCTTCCATTCTTAAGCCTGTGAAAAGACAGGCTCAGCTTCTTCTTGTTTCCCTCAGTCCCAAATGGTTAAAATGGCTAATGATTTGTTGACTCTTATTAGGGGTTCTCAGCCTCCTCCTTCTAAAAGGAGTAGGGATGTTTCTCATGAGGTTTTGTCCTGCTCAGGTTCTGTTTCTTTCAGCATTTCTGCTGATGAAGAGGAATGTTCTCAGGCTTTTTCTCCTTTTGAGGATTCAGATGTAGAGGAGTCCATCCCTTCGGCCTGTCCTCCAGAGGATTTCTCTTTTGGTGATACTTTAAATACCCTCAGAGAACATTTTAAATGGGAAAGTCTGGATTATCCTCAATCCAAGAAACGGATTAGGGAGTTTCTGGATTTACCTCAGCATAAGCCTCTTGTTATTACCCCTATGTTGAAAGTTGTTGATGTGTTTCTGGAAAATTCCTTGTCTCCAGATTTGGTTCCTCCTGCTCCCAGGAAACCTGACAGGTACTACAGAGTCACTGATTCTCATCTGTTTCTTTTCAGGAATCCATTGGCGGATCCAGAGGTTATTTCTCAGGGCCCTAAAGGAGTTAAGGCCACTGTTACCAGGAATCCTGTTCCCTTTGACAGGAAGTCTAGGAACCTAGATAGGTGGGGCAAGAAGGTTTATACCTCTGCCATCCTAGCTGTTAGGGCTACCAATTGTCTATTTCATATGCTGAAGTACCAGCAGCACACCTTGGAAGCTATTAAGTCTAGGATAGCAAGTGTACATCTTTTGGTGGAGAGTAAAGACATGCAGGATTTACTGAATTCTGCCAGTCTGGTCAATAAGCATTCTTTGCATTGTGGTGTTGACATCCTTGAGGCCTCCAGCAGGGCTACGGCTACTGGATCTGTTATTAGAAGGCATGCTTGACTCAGAGAACAGCCTCTTCCAGAACCTGTCAAGGCTAAGCTTTTGGATGTACCTTTGCATAAAGACAGTCTTTTTGGTAGCAAAGCAGAGGAGGTACTCAAGAAGATGGAGGATAAGGCCAAGTCCATGCAAACTGTTAAGGATTTTCTGCAAGTTCAACCCTCTCGCTTTAGCAGGAATTACCCTTCCAAGAGTTGGACCTTTCCTGATACCAGCAGACAGAACTGTTCCAGGACTAGAGGTTACAAATCTAGGGGGCAGGGGGCTACCCCTCAAAGGTCTAGGCATTGGCAGGCTTCCACTTCTAAAGGGGGAAGCTCCAAGCCTGCATCTCAATCAAAACACCCTCAATGACTTTTTACAACTTCTGCCTGTTCTTGCTTGCCGGGAGAGTCCTTTAGGGGGAAGGTTGGCTCTTTTTGCAGATGTCTGGGCCACTATCACAGATGACAAATGGGTGCTCAGAATGGTGTCCCTAGGGCACAAGTTTTCTTTCCGCACCTTTCCAGCTCCCAAGGGATTCCCAGACGTTCCTCCAAACCAAAGGACAGAAGCAGAAAAACAAATTTTGTCTCGGATCATCTGGGAGCAATAGAATCAGTTCCTGCTCAGCAGGTAGGCAAGGGCTTTTATTCCAGGTTTTTCCTAGTTCCAAAAAAAGAAGGCACCTGGCGTCCTATCCTAGATCTTTCCAGTCTGAACTCTTTTCTAGTAATTCCAAAGTTCAGAATGCTCACTCTGCATCAGTTGCTACCACTGCTAGAAAAGGATTCTTGACTGGTAACCTTGGATTTCAAACAGGCTTATCTGCACATTCCTATCAGGGAAAGTTGCAGGCAGTACCTTCATTTCAGAGTGGACGAGCACATTACCAATTCTCTGTGCTGTCCTTTGGCGTATCTACTGCTCCCAGAGTCATCACAAAGTGCCTGGCCCCAGTCATTGTTTTTGCAGGCAGAAGAAAATTCAGATTTACCCATACTTGGACAACTGTCTGATTCAAGCAAGTTCTCAGGAACAGCTATTAAAAGGCTCTGGAATTCATAAAGACTCTTTTCTCTTCCCTGGGTTACACTCTCAATGTGGAAAATCGAAAATGGTACCATCCAAGGAGATAACATTTCTGGGAGTGAGTCTGAACACAGCCGCCCAGATGATATATCTCACCCAGGAGAAGCAGACAACGCTTTCAGTTTACTTCAAGGACTTGGCAAGCCTGTCCCAGCTCCCTGCAAGGAAAAACCTGCAGACTCTGGGATTCATGGCATCTTGTATTCTCATGATTCCATATGCAAGACTGCATATGAGGAAATTGCAATGGTACCTCAAGAACGTTTGGTGTCAACACTCAAAGGACCTGGGTATGATGATTCCTTTGCTTCCATCTCTGCAGACAGAGTTTTTATGGTGGGCAACAGCCTGTCTACAAAACAAAGGCATGCCTTTTCAGACACCTCTTGCCACTCAAGTTCTGACTACAGATGCATCGGACTACACCTGGGGAGCACACCTGGATGGCAGATGCATTCAGAGACGTTGGAACGCCCAGCAGATGCACATGCACATAAATCTAAAAGAGTTGATTGCAGTTCAGCAGGCCTTACTAGCTTTCAAGCATCTTCTTTTTCCAGGGACCCTGCTTGTCAGGGCAGATAACACCACAGCCATGTGGTACATCAACAAGCAGGGAGGGACTCACTCTTACCCTTTGTGCAGGCAAAGCATGAGTCTTTGGTCCATGGCAGCATCCCTGGACCTGCATCTCCTAGCTCGGTTTCTTCCAGGAAGGCTCAATGTTTTGGCAGACCAGTTGAGCAGGCAAACTCTGGATCCTCATGAGTGGCAGCTGAACAGAGCAGTCTTTTACAGCATCATTCAATGTTGGAGCACTCCTCAGGTGGATCTTTTCTCCTCCCCAGAGAACCATCTGCTACCTCTCTTTTGCACCAGACAGCAGCACAACAGATCCTAGAAGGTGGATGCTCTGCCCTTCCCTTGGACATTGCTATCAGTGTACGCCTTCCCTCCTCTTCCTCTTCTTCCCAGAGTATTAGTGAAGATCAGGGACGAATGTCTCATAGCTCCGGACTGGCCCAGGCAGCATTGGTGTCCGCTGTTTCGCAGTCTCTCCGATCTTCCTCCTTGGCATCTTCCTCTGAAGCCAGATCTTTTGATTCAGGAAAGGGGAAACATTCTACATCCTCATCTTCAGTCTCTCCATTTGGCAGCATGACTCATTGTATGACTCCTTCCCTTTCTTCCTCCCTTTCCCAACAGGTGGTTGACATGCTGAGGGAGGCCAGGAGTCCTAGCACTAGGAATTCCTATGCTGGCAAATGGGAAAGGTTCTCTCAATGGATGCAGGCTAGAGGGGAATCTACTTCTCAACCTACCCTTCCTCTGATCCTGGAATACCTGGCTGATTTGCTCCAGGGTGGCCTTTCTTTTTCCTCTATCAAGATCCATGCTTCAGCCATCTCTGCTTATTGTTCTCTTGAACAACCCATTTTCTCTCATCCCCTGATGAAAATGTTTCTCAGAGGTGCTTGCAATTTAAAACCTCTCAGAAGAGCACCTACTCCAGCCTGGGATCTTAATTTTGTTCTGGAGAAACTCACTCTTCCTCCTTTTGAGCCAACTGCCTCTACAGATTTAAAGTTTCTCTCTTGGAAGACCGCCTTCCTTTTGGCTATAACTTCAGCAAGGAGGGTTTTGGAGCGGCAAGCTTTGATGGCCATGGAGCCTTTTCTTATTTTCCATGCAGATAGAGTTTCACTGAGGTCTAATCCCTCCTTTATACCTAAAGTGGTTTCCAGCCTGACTCTTAATCAGTCCATACACCTTCCTACCTTCTTTCCTAATCCTCGCAGTGGAGGTGAAAGGATCCTACATTCTCTTGATGTGAACAGACAGCTCAAGTTTTACCTGGACAGGACTAAGGACCTTCGGAAATCAGCACAATTATTGGTCAGTTTTGCCCCTGGAGCCCAGGGTAAAGCTATTTCTAAGCAAACCATTTCTGAATGGATTGCACATTGCATTTCTTTTTGTTTTTCATTTCATGGCAAAGCTCCGCCTCAAGGGGTTAGGACCCACTCTTCTAGAGCGGCTTCCACTTTCTAAGGGGTGTCTTTACTAAAGACATTTTGGAGGCTGCCACATGGTCTTCTGTTCATACTTTCACAAAGCATTATAATTTGCTTCTGTTTTCCAGAGCCAGGGCAGGGTTTGCCACTGCGGTGTTGCAGGGCATTATCTCCAACCCTTGATGCTGTTGGTTCTTCCCCCCTTTTTCCTCTGGGCTTTGGTAATCAACCCATTTGTTAGGACTGCAACAGTGAAACACGATGATCATAGTACAGTTGTGTACACTTACCATAAATGTAGATGTTTGAGTGTATTCACTGTTGCAGTCCTGGTTTCCCTCCCTTCTTCCCCCTTTTTTGTGGTTCTCTCCTATTTTCTTTTCCCGAGGTACAGGCTTAATTTGTTATTTGTCAAATTGATTTTTGATTTAAGCCTTATTTTCTGGGGGCTCCTGACTGTTATGGCAAGAAAGACTGAGGAAGTGACGTCGGCTGCCTCCTTTTGTATCGGACGCCCTGACGTCCTTTACAACTGATGGCAACCGACGGCATTTTTATTTACCTTTGGTATTCTGGCCGACTGAGGGCTACCGGGAGCCAGATAACCCATTTGTTAGGACTGCAACAGTGAATACACTCGAACATCTACATTTATGGTAAGTGTACACAACTGTACTTTCAGCTCCATGCAGAGCCACACAAATACTCTGGTACCCTGACTTTGCCCCAGCAGGCCCTGCCCCATATTGCAGCATTAGTGCTTATCTCTCACTTCATCTTCCATATTAAGAATCTTCAGTTCAGTTCTACCCTTAGTTTACCATTGTGCTAAACTATGCCACACTTCAGGTTCAAACTGTTTGCCCAGCAGCCCCCTTCTTTTCACCTGCAGCCACTTTTTCCTCATCACACTATCCTCTTGATCCAGATTTGCTCTTAATTCCTCCTCTTGCAGACTCCTTGGCTCCTCTTTAAGCCATTCAGATTCTTTCTCCTCTCCTTTAATTTCATCCCTGCATACTCTTTAATTCTTTACCTCTTTTCCACCTTTATCCTAAAGCATCACTGCACCTCACTCCTGTTCTTATACCCATTCTCATTGAATACCTCTGTGACCACCCCCTACATCCAGCATATCTTCTGTGCCCCTCATCACTTCCATGAATTCTGTCTCCACCTACCATGTCTTTCACACTTAACCTTCTACCAGATGTTCATTTGAGCATGATCAGAAAAACACATTTCCATAGCCTGCAGTTGTCCAATCCATTCTCTGTATACTATAAATCAGTTCAGTCTGCTCACTTGTTTTGCCTGTTGGATCCTCTGTCAATCAGTGCAAACACCTACTTCTACCATCTTCTCTTTCTGTCCTGTGCTCAGCTCCCTCTGCCTTGTGCCTTCTATCACATAAAGTATCTAGAACCACATTAAATTAGACAGATTCTTGATTTGTATGTTGCTGCTGCCCATAATTCTGAATGACACTACCATTATAGAAAATCTAAGTAAATGTGTAGTTGGTGAGCTTAAAGGGACAGTCCCAGAGATTTTTTTGTCTTGATTCTGGTCTTTATTTACACTTTCAATCTGGCTTTCTGAGCATATCCTAGCTTTGGCTACAGGGGTTGGGGAAGGGGTGCTTAAAAGAAATTTCAATGGTCTTAGTCAAATTCCATCTCAAATTGTACTCACAATAGCTCTCACTGAATCATTCATTAGTTTCACCTGTGCTTTTTATCCTCGGAAAAAAGTAGCCTTTCAGGAATTTTATGACCTCTCTTGCTACTACCTTGCAGAAAGCATATGAGCAGTGCAAAACGAAAATGTTAGTAAACAGAGTTTCCTGTTTATTTCATATTTTATTTTGTGGGAATTCCTAAATGCTAGTTAAGTGCTATGATGTTATGCACAGCTGCCACTTGCTCTGTAGAAAGCATTGGAATGCTGCAAGTTTTGAACAGTAGTAGAAGAAATCCTCTTTTTTTCATGTTTTGCTTTTTGATCTTTGAATACTAGCCAAGTATAATGGTTTTCTGACCTGCTGTAAAAAATACATGTGTGACGCAAGCAATAGACTTACTTTAAACAATGAAGTCCAAAACTTACTGTCGCAATGGGGGCTGTACGGTATGGCAACCTGTGATAGTTGTACTTACTATTTCTGAACTTGATTTACTACAGAGTAAGGGGAATATGTCAAGAGACTGCTAAGATTTAGTATGAATTCACTAAACTGTACTCTTTTGACTGTACTGCTTGCAGTTATGCTATGCAGAATAAATAAAGGAAAGAGCTGCACGACTAAGATAAGCTTTTTAACAAGCTCATAAAAAGTAGAATCTTGCCTAACCACCCCCACCACAAACACACACAAAAATGTTATAAGTTTATTGTTTCCTAGTGATCAGGGACTGAAAGCTTGAACATTGTATTCACCAGAGGGAAAGAAAACAGGGCTGTATAAAGTAAATTGAAACCAGGAGTAGAGCTGATGACGGCGTGCTAAGTGGTTGGTGACAACTGGGAGTTATCAGGACAAGTTTCTTTTGGTCAGAATGTTAGACTCTGAGATTGTCCCTTTAATAGTGCTTACAGTCAAGATGTGAGATTTGTTACTAACCTCCATTCCATCCACCACTGTACTGCACTGTCCAAGGCACCATGGCTAATTAGAACACAACATGTTGGATGATCAGCATGTGTTCACTTTCAAGCTAGTACTTCACAGTCAGTGCTCTGACATATCAATAGTACTGATTATGCATAAGCCAGCTAGAGTGCTCAGATCTACTTCACAAGCCCCCCTAATTTGTTTTATATATTCCAAAATAGGAGAAACACAACTAGTCATTACTTGTTAATTAGAGCAAGCTACACAATTTATTAGAGTTAAGAGACAATTTGAATAATTAAAAAAATCACTAATATCTGTCTGAAAAGCATAGACTGTCCCAACTGTGAATAGTTTGGGCATTGTGTCATAAATTCTACTTAATGTTATATTAATCTACTTTAAGTGCTTTGTTCTTTGCATACGTGGCTGAACCATGGAAATTCTTATGCTAACCAAGATTGTGTAACCAGTACTAACTTAACAAAGTGTATGGTTTGTGTTTATCTTCCATTGGTATGTTTAACTGATGTTTATTTATTTTTTTTTGTGACTTATATAGCTGCCATTTGTTAACTGATGTGTACTTATTGCTTTCTTATTTGCTGTATAAGTGATTTATTCCTTTAATTGCCTGTTATGCACCAACAGTTGGGAGCTTTTCTTCCTGGATCTGTCTGTGTAAATTAATTCTAGCTAGCAGGACTAACCCATATAGCAAAACGTAAATATGTTTAATTTCTCCTTTCCTCTCTACCCCTCCTAAACCCCCATTACCAGAAAACACTTTCCCATCATCCCCAAACACCCTGTTGTCATCATTATTAGGACAACAGCATGACTGCTGACACCCTTCTACCATTTGACACCGAGCCACTCCCACTTCCCCTGCCCCCTTTCCATATCTTTCTAACTGATCACTGTAGGCTGTTTCCATGAACACCACTACCACCCTTGAAACACAGTTTGACTCTGTCACTCCAGATGCTTTTGGCTTCAGTCTTTCTATTTTATATAATTATAGTTTATTTCCTGAATAGAAGACACCCTAGCACCTGCTCTCAAGTTTACCAACACAGTTCTCTCAATCAGGTTATTCAACCACTCCATTCTCAATATCCCCTGGTACCCCTGGATGCCATTCCTGCACAGGTAGGCTAACAGGGCCTTATGGTACTCTCACAGAATACCAGTAATCTTCTTTTAGCACTTACATTGATGGAGGTATACCCTGCTTCCCCATTAAACACTACTTACTCCACTTACCCTCCCATTGACCTGCACTGAACCTTCTAAATCCATCACCCCATGCATTCTTACTCCTTGTCATATGCCTTGTCTTTCTTCATTGCCTTCCCTTCTTCTACCCTGTCTATACCTCTTACTCCAACAGCTAACTGATTTTAACCAGCTCAGTGTACCCTTCCTTAGTTCCTCCTTGTCATTCCTTGCATGGAATCCCATCTCACTGGAGCGAGAACAGAGTGTTTGGTCTACCCTACCAGAAAGCCAAGTTTGGGAAGGGATTCAGGTATTCTGGAGGTTTGGCTGAGAGTGAGTAAAGTGAGTTTCTTGGGGAAGTTTTACACTCTCCTCTGTACAGGATCCCTGCAGTAGAAGATGAATGGCTTACCTCTATCCTAAATGGATAGGCAAGGCAGCAGGTGTATTAGATGGCACAAGAGGGAGTTATGTATGTCACTATAGCACAATCGCATGCCACTGAATAACATGAGGAAAAAGATGTGCAGGCACACTAGCAGGATTTGCAGTAGCCTAACAGTGGGATAATGGTTGTAAGCTAAGTCATGAAGAAAGTGAAAGCTATCAAGGTATGTCAGAATTAAGTGGAGTATTATCATGTCCGTAAGTACCGTAGAAAAAGAACAATGTTAAGTTGTCAATCTCGCCTTCATTCTTGCTGGATGGGTTGGGAGCCGATCCTCGGCTCCGACTCGGCCAATACTAAAGCTCGAGAGCTAATTCCACTGGCTCAAGGCTCCCCTATATCCCACAATGCTAGGCGGTAACTACTCAGATCTCGTTTGCCGCTTAGCTGATGAGGTGCTTCTTCTACTGGCTCTGGCAGGTTAGTAAGTTTTCTTGTTCAGAAACTTCTATTTCAACCCCTAATGTTAAGTTGTCTATCTCGCCTTCATTCTTGCTGGATGGGTTCGGAGCCGACCTCGGCTCCGACTCTAAAGCTCGAGTTGGTTCCACCGGCTCGAGGCTCCCCTTATATCCCACAATGCTAGGCGAGAGTTACCTCAGATCTCGTTTGCCGCTACAGCTTCGAGGTTGGTTGTTCTACCGGTTCCTGGTGAGTTTAAGCTTTTTCTATTAAAAGTTACTCTTTTACCCTTTTAGTTTAATTATTATCAAATTAGTGTAGTTCATTGAACTTTATCCCGACCTAATTTTTCCCGTTTTTGTTTAAAAGAACTTTAGTTCTTCCTTGGGCCTTAGGCCTTCCTTCCCTAGGGAGTGTTTGTGTAGTTTAACTACTGTTTATTGTACTTTATTTTTAGTATTTTACTAAAGTAGTTATTTTGACAAGGTATAACTGGTGTGTTTGAGTGTGTGTTTGTGTTCACCAGTTAGGCTATGTCTAAAGACCAAAGGTCTCGGATTCAAGAAGTGTGATGCGTGCTGTCAGAAAATGTCTCTGACAGACGCTCACACTTCTTGTGTCTATCTGGGGCCTTTGCACCTGCAGGACTCCTGTGCTGTTTGCCATGGCTTCAGCCCCAGGGTCCTGCAGGAAAGAAAAACAAGCTTATTCTGAGAGGCTTGTTGAAGCCTGAGGATTCCCTGTCTGTCTCAACAGGAAGCCCTCCAAGGCATCGAGGTCTTCAGCTCCGGCTTCTGAGCCGAGACCTCAGGTTGTTCAACCTTTGCCTTTATCGGCTCCGGCTGGAGCCGATAAGACTCAGTCCACAGTTTCTGTGGCTTCCTCGGCTCGGCGGAGCCGAGGTTATCGAGTACTCGTGTCGGCTCCGACAAGATCTTGAGCCGACAACCAGAAAGAGGTCTAGGTCACCTTCTCTTGGCTCCGTTCATTTGGCTCCAGGATCTCCCCTGCTGTCTGAACGGAGCCAAAGGTCTCATTCCTCTAGGTCATCGAGGCTGTCCGATCATGACCTTCAGAGGGTGGTGAGTCGACTACTCAAGTCCGAGGCACTGGCCCAGATGCTTCAGAGCCCGACTCATCAGTCGGTGCCTGCCATCCATCAACTCTTTCCTCCTCCGACTCTCTTGAGTTCGAGCCGGGTCATCGGAACCGAGACTGTGGTCACCTCGGAGCGGAGACAATTGTCTTCGGCCCCGTCGTCGGCGTCGTTTTCTTCCATGGAGGAATCTCGGCGCCGGACTTCCTCGTCGGCTCGAGGGGTGAGTGGCATCGGACCCTTGTCCGACCCTCTCCCTCTCGGTGCGCCGGCGCTGGTGAGTTCAGCTCCGACATCGGCCTCGAGCCATCACTGTCGGTGCCGAGGGGGTCCTTAGCTCCTCGGGCGGGGACCTCTGGCTCTGCCTGACAGGGGTGCTTCGAGGTCATGCGGAGTGTGTTAGAGCCTGGCTCTACTCCACAGTCGGCTCCGTCAGCCCCTCCCTCTATGCTGCCTCAGGGTAAGTCGACTCACTCCCTCATCCCGGACCGCAGAGAGCCAGCTCCTCAGGAGCTCCCATTGGGATTTCATCCTCTTCGAGGCCTCTCCTGATTTGGCAGAAGAGCCCCTCGGAAGAGGAAGTGCAAGAGGAAGCACATTGACTCACCTGAGTCTATCACGTCGGACACAGATCTGGATGATTCTGAGGGTTCCCGTTCCCCTTCTGAAGATGTCTCATTTGCAGACATTCTGGAGATCCTTAAACAGAGGGGAAATTGGCCAGCCCTCAACCCTTCGGAGGACGAATCAGTGTATCTTGAGGCGTTTGGCTCTCGTCCTTCCACCTCCTGGGTGTCCCCTTGACCCCCTCATGCAGGTGGTGGCTAAAAGGCATGGGCGGCTCCTGATTCAGTGGACCCCACTCCCAGGAGACCCTCCAAATTCATCACAGCTCCATCAGACAAGGAATTTTTATCAAAGGTGTCTCTGTGGATGCTATGGTGGTAGCTGCCACAAAGAAGGAACTAGCTGATCCTTCGTGCCTGTCCATCCACCTAACAAGGAATCTAGGTCCATGGATAGGTGCGAGGCGGATGTTCTCCTCAGCGACATTTACTATGCGTTCGCTGAATTACCTATGCCATTTCACTCGTCTTCAAAGGGACTTGATCAAAGGCGAGTGAAATGCTACACAGAAGGACCTACAGCTGAGGGTTTCAAGAGAAAATGAACACCCAGCTGGCTATCCTTAATTCTATTTCCAACTCCTCCATGGCCTCCTTTCTTATGCGGCTGATGGGCGAGCAGAGCAGGAACACAGGTGTAGCCTTACGTAGGCACGCCTGGATGCGGCTATGCAATTTATGGAACCTTTCAAGGCGTCTTTCACGAACTCCCCTTTTGATGGATCATCTCTTTTTGGTCCTCAGGTGAAAAAACCCTGACTAGGTGCTTGAGACTGATGGCAAGACCCTTTCTGCCGTCGAGTCTGTTTTCTACTCCTTCTAGGCCTTATCCAAAAGGCCAGAGGGGAAAGATGTGGTTCCGTAAACCTCAAGGGAGTCTCATCTGATGCACAGAGTCGGTTCCCGCCAGAGGCAGAGGGGAATAACAATGGACGCTGCCCTAGAGGCAGAGGAGGTCCACAGAACCAGGGCAGCAGAGAAACGTCCTCGATAAGCCCTTTCAGCATCCCTGAGGAGCTGCCCGACTGCCCACCTTCGGAGGCAGTCGGGGAAGATTATCACTGTACCCAAAAGCCTGGCTATCCTTGACCCAAGACAAATGGGTACAGTCAGTCATATCCGAAGGTTATTCTATTCCCTTTCTTCACATCCCAAATCAGTCAAAAGGATCCCTTCCAGACGTTCCACCGCTCCAAGGGATATAGCAGCACCAGAAATTTCAAAACTGCTATCAAAAGAGCTATTCAGCCAGTGCCAGCAGACCAGCAAGGATCTGGAATCTACTCCAAGGTTCTTTTTGGTACCAAAAACAGGGGACTGGAGACCAATTTGGATCTCAGCATCTTAAACAATTATATCAAGAAAACAAGATTCGGATGGTCACGCTGCAGTCCATTCTTCCCTTATTGGGTCAGGACAACTGGATGTGCTCTATAGACCTTCAGGATGCGTACTATCACATCAAAATGCACAGACGCTCCAGAAGGTTCCTCCGCTTCAGGCTGGGAACCAGTCATTTTCAGTTCAGGGCCCTGCCCTTTGGTCTCACCACAGCCCCGGTGTTTACCAAATGCATGGCAGTGGTAGCTGCTCACCTGAGACGACCAAGGATTCCAGGTGTTTCCATATTTAGACGACTGGCTCCTCACAGCTCCCACCAAGCATCTCCTTCTATCCAGAGACTTCACTTTCCAATCTGTCAAAATCTAGGTATTTCAATAAATTTAGAAAATCTGCCTTGTCAGCCTTGTCAATCTATTACCTACATAGGCCAATTTAGATACTGTAAACTTATGCAACACTTACGAACCAAAGGATATCAGACATTCAAAAAGTTGGTATCACTACTTCTCAACAATGCAACAAGGCCAAAGCCAGGTTAGTTCTAAAGGTATTGGGAATCATGGCAGCTGCCATCACCCTCCTTCCATTGGCTCGATACCACATCGCGGATCCTTCAGTGGATGCTCTTTTCTCAATGGTCATACCAGGAACTTCCAATGTCTCACATCATATTAATAAATCAATCGTGCAAGAATCACCTGTCTTGGTGGATGTCTTCACCTCAAGTTCTGTCAAGGAAGACCATTTGTTCCACCTCCTCCAGTTGCCACTCTGACAACGGATGCCTCCCTGATCGGGTAGGGCATTATAAGGGCAGGATAGTCCAGGGCACATGGCAACCTTCGAAAGTGCCACTTGCACATAAATGTCTTAGAGATGAGCAGTGCTTTTAGCGTTGCCCCCAAATTTCCCCTTTTAGGGCCGGGTTACATTTTGTTGTCAACGGGGTTCTCATTTGGAAAAGCTTTTTGTCCCCGTTTTAATATAAAGGAAATTTTCTGTCATGTCTTGAACCTTTAAAACCCAAAAGGATATGGGTTTTCATTGGTAAAATCTTTCACAACAAAGATCAAACCAATTATTTCCAAAATTTGGGGGAATTTGGGCTGCACGGGTATGGCAACCTGTGATAGTTGTACTTACTATTTCTGAACTTGATTTACTACAGAGTAAGGGGAATATGTCAAAGAGACTGCTAAGATTTAGTATGAATTCACTAAACTGTACTCTTTTGACTGTACTGCTTGCAGTTATGCTATGCAAGAATAAATAAAGGAAAGAGCTGCACGACTAAGATAAGCTTTTAACAAGCTCATAAAAGTAGAATCTTGCCTAACCACCCCCACCACAAACACACAAAAATGTTATAAGTTTATTGTTTCCTAGTGATCAGGGACTGAAAGCTTGAACATTGTATTCACCAGAGGGAAAGAAAACAGGGCTGTATAAAGTAAATTGAAACCAGGAGTAGAGCTGATGACGGCGTGCTAAGTGGTTGGTGACAACTGGGAGTTATCAGGACAAGTTTCTTTGGTCAGAATGTTAGACTCTGAGATTGTCCCTTTAATAGTGCTTACAGTCAAGATGTGAGATTTGTTACTAACCTCCATTCCATCCACCACTGTACTGCACTGTCCAAGGCACCATGGCTAATTATAACACAACATGTTGGATGATCAGCATGTGTTCACTTTCAAGCTAGTACTTCACAGTCAGTGCTCTGACATATCAATAGTACTGATTTTGCATAAGCCAGCTAGAGTGCTCAGATCTACTTCACAAGCCCCCCTAATTTGTTTTATATATTCCAAAATAGGAGAAACACAACTAGTCATTACTTGTTAATTAGAGCAAGCTACACAATTTATTAGAGTTAAGAGACAATTTGAATAATTAAAAAAATCACTAATATCTGTCTGAAAAGCATAGACTGTCCCAACTGTGAATAGTTTGGGCATTGTGTCATACATTCTACTTAATGTTATATTAATCTACTTTAAGTGCTTTGTTCTTTGCATACGTGGCTGAACCATGGAAATTCTTATGCTAACCAAGATTGTGTAACCAGTACTAACTTAACAAAGTGTATGGTTTGTGTTTATCTTCCATTGGTATGTTTAACTGATGTTTATTTATTTTTTTTTTGTGACTTATATAGCTGCCATTTGTTAACTGATGTGTACTTATTGCTTTCTTATTTGCTGTATAAGTGATTTATTCCTTTAATTGCCTGTTATGCACCAACAGTTGGGAGCTTTTCTTCCTGGATCTGTCTGTGTAAATTAATTCTAGCTAGCAGGACTAACCCATATAGCAAAACGTAAATATGTTTAATTTCTCCTTTCCTCTCTACCCCTCCTAAACCCCCATTACCAGAAAACACTTTCCCATCATCCCCAAACACCCTGTTGTCATCATTATTAGGACAACAGCATGACTGCTGACACCCTTCTACCATTTGACACCGAGCCACTCCCACTTCCCCTGCCCCCTTTCCATATCTTTCTAACTGATCACTGTAGGCTGTTTCCATGAACACCACTACCACCCTTGAAACACAGTTTGACTCTGTCACTCCAGATGCTTTTGGCTTCAGTCTTTCTATTTTATATAATTATAGTTTAATTTCCTGAATAGAAGACACCCTAGCACCTGCTCTCAAGTTTACCAACACAGTTCTCTCAATCAGGTTATTCAACCACTCCATTCTCAATATCCCCTGGTACCCCTGGATGCCATTCCTGCACAGGTAGGCTAACAGGGCCTTATGGTACTCTCACAGAATACCAGTAATCTTCTTTTAGCACTTACATTGATGGAGGTATACCCTGCTTCCCCATTAAACACTACTTACTCCACTTACCCCTCCCATTGACCTGCACTGAACCTTCTAAATCCATCACCCCATGCATTCTTACTCCTTGTCATATGCCTTGTCTTTCTTCATTGCCTTCCCTTCTTCTACCCTGTCTATACCTCTTACTCCAACAGCTAACTGATTTTAACCAGCTCAGTGTACCCTTCCTTAGTTCCTCCTTGTCATTCCTTGCATGGAATCCCATCTCACTGGAGCGAGAACAGAGTGTTTGGTCTACCCTACCAGAAAGCCAAGTTTGGGAAGGGATTCAGGTATTCTGGAGGTTTGGCTGAGAGTGAGTAAAGTGAGTTTCTTGGGGAAGTTTTACACTCTCCTCTGTACAGGATCCCTGCAGTAGAAGATGAATGGCTTACCTCTATCCTAAATGGATAGGCAAGGCAGCAGGTGTATTAGATGGCACAAGAGGGAGTTATGTATGTCACTATAGCACAATCGCATGCCACTGAATAACATGAGGAAAAAGATGTGCAGGCACACTAGCAGGATTTGCAGTAGCCTAACAGTGGGATAATGGTTGTAAGCTAAGTCATGAAGAAAGTGAAAGCTATCAAGGTATGTCAGAATTAAGTGGAGTATTATCATGTCCGTAAGTACCGTAGAAAAAGAACAATGTTAAGTTGTCAATCTCGCCTTCATTCTTGCTGGATGGGTTGGGAGCCGATCCTCGGCTCCGACTCGGCCAATACTAAAGCTCGAGAGCTAATTCCACTGGCTCAAGGCTCCCCTATATCCCACAATGCTAGGCGGTAACTACTCAGATCTCGTTTGCCGCTTAGCTGATGAGGTGCTTCTTCTACTGGCTCTGGCAGGTTAGTAAGTTTTCTTGTTCAGAAACTTCTATTTCAACCTCTATTTTTTTCCATTCAGTATAGTTTTATTTAAAGTATTCCATTAGTTTAAATCGGGTCGCCCTCTTGTGTCAGAATTCCCTTTTTATTCCCTTTTTAACTTTAGGCCTTTGGCCCTCTCCCTCTCCTTCCCCTAGTCCTTCAGTGTGACTGGATTTTTATTTTGGTTAAGGGTGTGTCTGTGTGTTGTGTTTGTGTTTTTCTTCACTCAGCTTTTAGGATGTCTAAAGACTCCAAGGTCTCAGGCTTCAAGAAGTGTGATTCGTGCTGTCAGAAAATGTCTCTGACAGACGGTCACAATTCTTGTGTATATTGCCTAGGACCTTTGCACCTGCAGGACTCATGTTCTGTGTGCCATGCATTCAGCCCTAGAGTCCTGCAGGAACGCAAAAATAAATTGATTCTACGTGGCTTGTTAAAGCCTGAAGGCCCCCCGACCCAGTCTGTGTCGAGGAAGCCTTCTAAGACTTCCAGACCGTCAGCTCCAGTTTCAGAGCCGTCCCCTGGAAGCATTAAAACGGCTTCGACATTGGCTCCGGCTGGAGCCGATGTTTCCAAATCTCATACCATCAACCTCGGCTCCGGCTGGAGCTGAGGTTGACAAGACTCAGTCGGCTCCGATAGGCTTATCGGAGCCACCTTCAAAGAAGAGGTGTAGGTCCCCTTCCATCGGCTCCATCCATTCGGCGCCGGGATCTCCTCTTCTATCGAAACGGAGCCATAGGTCTCATTCCTCTCGGTCCTCCAGGCTGTCCGACCATGATTTACAAAGGGTGGTGAGTAGACTTCTCAAGTCCGAGGCACTGGCCCAAATGCTGCATAGGCCTACTCAACAGTCAGCGGCTATTTCCATCCCTGATTTTATTCCCCCTCCGACTCCTTTGAGTTCGGAGCCAGGGCTCATCGGAGCCGTGGCTGTCGGTGCTTCGGAGCCGATACCTTCCCTTTCTGCTCCGTCGTCTGCTCCGATTTCCTCATTGGAGGGATCTCGGCACTGGCTTCCCTCGTCGGCTCCGAGGGGGCGAGTGGCATCGGACCCTTGTCCGACCCCGTTCTCCCTCTCGGAGCGTCGGCACTGGTGAGTTCAGCTCCGACATCGGCCTCGGAGCCGTCCCTGTCGGTGCCGGGGGGGTCCTTGTCTCCTCGGAGTGGGGACCTCCGGCCTTGCCTGATAGGGGCGCCTTCGAGGTCATGCGGAGCGTGCTAGATCCAGTGTCTACCCCACAGTCGGCTCCGTCAGCTCCTCCCTCTTCAGTGCCTGCGGTGAATTCTACCCACCCTCTTGTATCAGACCGCAGAGAGCCAGCTCCTCAGGTTTCCCCATTGGGAATTTCCTCCTCTTCCGAGGCCTCTCCTGATCCGGTAGGAGAACCCCCTCGGAAGAGACAGTGCAAGAGGAAGCACATTGACTCCCCTGAGTCTATCACCTCTGACACTGACTTGGAGGAATCTGAAGGTTCCCCTCGGTCCCCCTCTGAGGAATTTGCTGACATCCTTGAAATCCTGAAACAGAGGGGGAATTGGCCCGCCCTTAACCCTTCAGAGGACGAGTCAGTTTACCTTGAGGCATTTGGCTCTCACCCTTCCACCTCCTGGGTGTCCTCTCCCTTTGACCCCCTTATGGAAGTGGTGGCAAGGAAGGCTTGGATGGCCCCTGATTCAGTGGAACCTACCCCAAGGAGGCCGTCAAAATTTATTACTGCCCCTAAGGAGAAAGAGTGTCTATCAAAAGGTGTATCTGTTGATGCCATGGTGGTGGCAGCAGCCACTAAGAAGGAGTTAGCCGATCCTTCGGTACCTGTCCATCCTCCTAATAAGGAGTCTAGGACCATGGACAGGTACGGTAAGCGGATGTTTTCGTCAGCGACCTTTTCAATGCAGTCGCTGAACTACTTGTGTCACTTCACCCGTCTCCAGAGAGATTTGCTCAAAGATATGGGTGAGGCTATACAGGATCCAACAGCTGAGGGGTTCTAAGACGAAATAAACTCCCAGTTGGCAATCCTAAATTCGATGGTTAACTCCTCCATGCGGTTTATCTCATATGCTGCTGATGGGGTGAGTAGGGCCGCAGGCACAGGTGTAGCTTTACGACATCACACCTGGATGCGGCTTTGCAATTTTGCGGACCCTTTCAAGGCATCCTTCACCAATTCCCCCTTTGATGACTCAACATTGTTTGGTCCTCAGGTGAAGGATACATTGACTAGGTGCGAGGTGGAAGGTAAGATTCTCTCTGCCGTGGGAGTCCGTTTTTCTACCCCTTCTAGACCTTATCCAAAAGGTCAGAGGGGAGGAAAAATGTGGTTCCGCAAACCTCAGGGAGTCTCATCTGATGCACAAGGTCGATTCCCCTCTAGAGGCAGAGGGGGGAATAACAATAGACGCTGCCCTAGAGGCAGAGGAGGTCCACAAAACCAGGGTAGCAGAGAAACTTTCTCTGATAAACCCTTTCAGCATCCCTGAGGAGCTGCCCGGCTGTCCACCTTCGGAGGCAGTCGGGGGAAGATTATCACTGTACCCAAAAGCCTGGCTTTCCCTCACCCAAGACAAATGGGTACAGTCAGTCATATCCGAGGGTTACAAAATTCCCTTTATTCACATCCCATCCCAACCCAAAGGATCCCTTCCAGACGTTCCACCCAGTCTAAGGGAACAAGCAGCACTAGAAATATCAAAGCTGCTATCAAAAAGAGCTATCCAATCAGTCCCAGCAGACCAGCAAGGATCTGGAATCTACTCCAAATTCTTTTTGGTACCAAAAACAGGGACTGGAGACCTATACTGGATCTCAGCAAGTTAAACAATTATATCAAAAAAACAAAATTCTGGATGGTCACGCTACAGTCCATTCTACCCTTCTTGGGTCAGGACAATTGGATGTGCTCGATAGACCTTCAGGATGCGTACTACCATATCAAAATGCACAGACGCTCCAGGAGGTTTCTCCGCTTCAGGCTGGGAGCCAGTCACTACCAGTTCAGAGCCCTGCCCTTTGGTCTCACTACAGCCCCGATGTTTACCAAATGCATGGCAGTGGTCGCTCACTTGAGACGTCAAGGATTCCAGGTGTTTCCATATTTAGACGACTGGCTTCTTACCGCCACCACCAGACATCAACTGCTTCTATCCAGAGACTTCACCATCCAAACTTGCCAAGCTCTAGGCATTTCAATAAATTTAGAAAAATCTGCCTTGTCGCCTTGTCAATCTATTACCTTTATAGGCGCCACCTTAGACACACTCAATCTTTCCGCCAGACTTACAGAGCAAAGAGTGTTAGATATCCGCAAACAAGTTTACCTTCTATTACAATGCAACAAGGTCAAAGCCAGGGTAGTCTTGAAGGTATTAGGACTCATGGCAGCTACTATCACCCTTCTCCCCTTAGCTCGTTTCCACATGAGGATCTTCCAATGGATGCTGTTTACTCAATGGTCCTTCCAACAGCTCCCGATGTCTCACATCATATTAATAAATCAATCATGCAAGAATCACCTGTCTTGGTGGATCACATCACCTCAAGTTCTTCAAGGAAAACCTTTCACCCCCCCCCCAGTCGCCACGGTGACAACGGACGCCTCCCTGATCGGGTGGGGGGGGGGGCATTATAAGGGCAGGACAGTCCAGGGTACGTGGCAACCTTTCGAGTGCCACTTGCACATAAATGTCTTAGAGATGAGAGCAGTGCTTTTAGCGTTGCAAGCCCTTCAGGACTCTCTTCCCACAGGGACTATTGCAATTCAGACGGACAACATGTCCATAGTGTGGTACATCAACAAACAGGGCGGAACCAGATCCTACCCCTTATGTCGAGAGGCACTCAAACTTTGGCAGTGGGCGATTTCTTCTCAGCGTTTTCTGATAGCAATGCACATTCCCGGGAAGTCCAACGTGATTGTGGACAAGTTGAGCAGGGCCATTCTCATGCCCCACGAGTGGTCTCTGAAGAAATCAGTGCTGGAAGAAATCTTCCAAAGATGGGGCCAGCCTTGCTGTGATCTTTTTGCTACTCCCCAAAACAGCAAGTGTCACGACTTCTTCGCTCTCTTCCCGTTACCAGGCCATCCCACCAGAGACGCTCTAGTCCACGATTGGCCCCGGGGACTTTTGTATGCTTTTCCCCCTTTTCCACTGATATCTCAATTAATTCAGAAAGCTATCGCCTTGAGAGTTACAATGATCCTCATTGCCCCTTACTGGCCTCGACAGATATGGTTTCCGTTCTTCCATCATTACCTGTTGGAGCAGCCTTGGCATCTGTACCCAGTGGCAGATCTGTTGACCCACCAGTCGGGCCAGCTGCACCACTCCCTTCATTCTCTCAACCTCACAGCGTGGTTTCTCCAATTCCTACCCTAGCCAGGCTTCCCTTAATCTCTCATTCGGTCCGAAACATCCTGATAGCCTCTCACAAATCTTCTACCAGGAAGATTTATAATAGTAAGTGGAAACGTTTTTCCTTCTGGGCAGCATAAAAAAATATAGACCCCTTCACTGCACCTATCCAGTCTATCCTAGACTTTCTGGCAGAGCTCTTTCATTTAGGCTCTTCTTCATCTACCATTAGAGTACAACTAGCTGCTATATCTAATTTTCATGTAGGTGTCTCAGACTCCAGTATCATGTCCCATAAGCTCTGCAAAGCCTTTTTAAGAGGTGTTTTTCTGCTCAAGCCCACAATCAAAGATCCCCCACCTCAATGGGACTTGAATTTGGTTCTGGCATCCGTGATCCCCCCCCCCCCCTTCGAACCAACGGCTTCATGCCCTCTTAAGCTGCTCTCATGGAAAACACTTTTTCTAGTAGCCATAACTTCAGCTAGAAGGGTATCTGAACTTCATGCTCTGTGCAGTCGTCCTCCTTACTTTGTTTTCCACAAAGATAGGGTATCCCTCCGGACTAATCCGTCCTTCTTACCTAAGGTTTCCTCTGAGACAAACCTGAACCAAACGATTGATCTCCCCGTCTTCTTCCCTGACTATTCCAACAGGTTGGAGCAAAAGTTACATTTTCTAGATGTTCACCGCCAACTTAGATATTATTTAGACAGGACTAAACAGTTCAGGAAATCTGATCAGCTTTTCCTGTCTTATGCGGAAGGGAAATTGGGCCTTCCAGTTACTAAAGTGTCCCTTTCAAGATGGCTTACCTCTATAATTACCTTCATCTATGAAATCAGACATCAAAAACCGCCTTCAAGACCTAGAGCTCATTCAACTAGGGCATTAGCTACATCCGTAGCTTTTCAGGACAGGCTGCCAATAGATTCCATTTGTGCAGCAGCCACTTGGGCTTCTCCTCATACCTTCATTTTACATTACAAATTGGATATGGCCTCCAGAAACCGTGCCAACTTTGGTTCCACTGTTCTCAAGAGTCTGTTCCGATTGGCCACCCAGAATAAGGTGCTAGGGACGCGGTCCCATCCAGCAAGAAAGAAGGCGAGAAGAAGACAACTAACATGGAACGTTATGGTAGGTACATAACTTCTTATTTTAGACTCTATGTGGAACATGGGCTTTGATCTCTCTAGCATTAGTCTGCTATACCACATACCTATTGTGTATAATTCTTCCTCAGTATATCAGCTGTCATCCACTGTGTCCTCTTAACACCCGGAATCACCATATGTATTCAGAATTCCTCATATCTGTCTCTTCCTTCCCCTTTTATGTGCCTTTTTCCTACAAAAGATCCTTGTGTACCTATTCTGGGTGCCCCAGACACGCCTCCTAGTTTGTCCTAGTCTATATTAGCCCTCACATATTTTGCCTACACAACACTTCACATTCTCACTGAAGAGATAACAGCCATGTACTTCACGGTGAGACCTCTGTTCCAGTCTTCTCCCTTGCATAATTTCCCCCTGCTCCTGACACTTAATATGCTATCCCCCATTAACTGTAAGTCTGTGGAGGACACTATTATTTCTAAGCAAGATATCTGCATTTGTATTTTAATTTATGGAGCCAACCAAAGGATTCTGGTTGCATTCTCCATCTAATGTAGTACTGCTTTTACACATAAAACCACAGCCACCATCAGCAAAAAAAAAAAAAAAAACAGACTGGGCAATGAAGAGTACTTACTTACTTAACAGTAGACTAGGCAGTGAAGAGTACCTGCTTACACTCAGCAGTAGATTGGGCAGTAAAGAGCACCTACATACAAAGAAGTACCTTGTTGCCTCATCCTTAAGCTCAGCTAGAAATTGTGGTTATCAACCTTAAACTGAACTAAGGTTTATATCTTTATGCTACTGCTGAAGGCTGCCTGGTGCGGTCCATCTTAGCTTCCCACCCTTCAATTATTTCCCAAAGACAAATAACCTCTACAGCAAATATGACAAGACATTCTGATATGCCTCATAGCACTGTACTGCAAATGAGAAAACAAACAAGTTAATTGTTGATGAGAATCATATAAATCCCCTTGATAGCTAAGATATGTCAGCAGTTTCCTCCACCTACATTTGTTTCCATGAAAGATAACTTTTATAACATTGTAAAACTATGAAACAGCAAATCATGTTCTTCATTTCTTTCATTGCTGTAGTTGTGAGCAAAGAGAGTTCTGCTGCAGGCTGAGCCTGATGTCCAGCCTGACTTTACAGAGCTGAGAATCCTTCAACCCATAATGCCGCCTTCCCTAGGACATTCACATACCTGGATATAAAGGAGGCATCTGCCCGTGACATCTTTAGTTCTTTCTTGCAGTGGGCATATACAGATGCCATACTGAGAAAAGACAATAGTCAGTCCAACATTAGTCAAGGCCTCATAGCACATCAGATTGAGCAGATATGTACTTCATTGGGGGCATTAACTTCTTTTTATAGTAGTGACAAGTCTTTATTTTTATCGTTTATGACATAGGCACACATACCATAATAGAAAGGAAAACAACACATATTAACATTTTCATACATTTTACATGTTTTCTTTCTTTCTTTAACAACTGTCCTTCAGTCCAACATTGCATAAATTGCTCAATTCCTGTCATCTCTTAAACCCAAGTCCTCCTCCTGAACATTATTCTGCTTCTATTGTTCCCACAAATTCCATTTATTTCAATATAATCTTCTCCTCCCCTTTTGTTAAGATCCCTCTTCCATTAAGAATATTTATTACTTCAGTTACAGTTGGTTTAGAGTTTGATGTCTAATTTCTAGTCACTGCTTTTTATGGCAGCCAGTAGCATTGAATTTAAAGTCATACTATATCTAGGTAGTTCAGATCCTGTGTGTCAGCTCAAAAGAATCATTTTCATAGTTAGAGCCATTTCATCATCATAATCAACAGTTTTTCCCATTTTCTACATGGGGTTGGGGTGCCGAGTTAACTGTCTTCATCTCCCTTGATTCAGTGCCACACTCCTGCCTTATTCGATACTCGTCTGACTATTGCAGATCTTCTCTCACACAATCCATCCACCTCTTTACTGGATGCATTCCTTTCCTCCTACCTTCTTTCTGTCTGTCCCAAATCTTCTTCACCAGATTGTCTTCTGCTTTTCTGCATGTGTCCTAACCACAGTAATCTGTTCATTCTGATCTTTTCTACAATTAGAGCTAATTTGGCTTCTGCTCTTATGTCCTCATTTCTCTCAGTCCCACAGTGTGCATCCTACCGAGTCTATATTATATATTTGAAGCTTCAAAATTTCGAACCTCATATGTTTGACAACATATGAGCGAAACTTGAATCTTCGAATATATAATAAAAATGTAAACAAAAAAAAAACACCTTAATGCTTTGAGCAGGGGGGCAAGCCCCCCTGCACCCCCCACATCCTCCCTACTTAAATACCAACTCCGAGACCGCATTTCAGTGCAGAAAAGGGAAATTTTCCCATTCTGCGCATACGGAGCCATTGCCTTTCACCTTCGAACTTTTCAAAGTTCGATCATATGGTGTCAACCATATGACATTCGAACTTGGAAACGTTCGATAATTTAATAGGGACCCATCCTACCACCCTTCTTAGACACTTCATTTGCATCAGCCATTTGCTTCCACAATATTTCTAATTATTCTATACTGTGTAGGAAAGATTTAAAATCAACCAACTCATTACATTCCCAAAAGGCATGTTTTTCATTGCCTTGCTCCTATTACACCTCCAGCATTGGCTGTCCACCTGAAGAAAAGTTCTTTGAAATCTTTCTGGGGCATAAAAATGCTATGCAAAGACTTCCATGCAAAAATCTAAACTTTTTGGACTTTATTGCATACTTGGAAGCCATACATATATCCGTCCACTGATGTTGTTGATATTGATTGATCACTGCTGCAGTAGCCTTAACTATAGGAGTTATATCCTGCCAAGGATATAACAGCCGGCCGGCTTCCAAAGCTTCAGGGCACCTTCCATGTGCCCAAATTGTCAAGCAGCTCAAGCTGAGTTGACTTAGACAAGTTTGGGTGTGAAGCCCTTTAAAGCTTTCCTATCAGCAGAGAGGGAGGCTGAGCCATGAAAAGATAATGCTAGGAACAGCAAAACATAAATGTCCACACCTAGGCATGAAAAACAAACCAAAAACACAATGGGGATCGAGGGAGGGATGGAACAGCTACTGCAAGTAGTGATCATTTGAAAATGTACTGATATGGTAAGTTCATCTTGTACAAGTGTACTGAGTTCTTCATATTGATCACTGCTGCAGTAGCCTTAGCTATATGGGTAGATTACTATAGCTAACTATTTTCGAGATGAGGAAGGAGGGTCCAGGAGCCCTTAGAGAATGGTCAGAGCAAAGACTGTTATAGACCTAGAGAAGGAATCAAGCTTATAGTGCATTGTAAAAGTATGTACAGAGAACGAAGCAGTAGCTTCTCCTCCCTTCATAAGCCCTTCTAAATAATTCCTGTTAATTCTTAACCATATCTCTTTCTTATTTATTTTTACTGTATTTGTAAACTCTAATTTCATTCAGTCCCACTCACTAGTTATCTCTTCTGAGGAAATTTCTATCTTTCCTAATAACGCTCTAATAATTTTCACTCCCCATTCCTTAAATTCTTTTCTTTTTAACAGGTAAGAAGGAAAGCACCACTGTCTCATTTTTACTGTATGTTTATCTTAGTTTTTATCTGTGTGTGATCTAAAATAGTTTTTGGATATGCGTCAAAGTTTTCAATAAATGCAGATGCTATGTAAAATATAACTTCTATCCAGTCTAGCTCAGTTATTGTACCTTGGGGAATAATATGTCAATTCTGTCAGAGTTCCTACTACTGAATTACATCTTCCATACCAAATATTTTCATAAATTTCTTCAGAAATCTACCCTTCTTTGTTATAGTTTCCTTTCTAGGTCCCCTGATACATCCTCACTATTGCAAATCACATTCCACTTTATTATTTTTTTAATTTTATTTATTTATTTATTTATCATTTATTAACCGGGAAAGTCCAACTTAGAACGAAGCCAATTTTCAACGGAGGTCCGGGGAGAAATGCTCCAGATGCATGTCTTTGTAACTTGCCATCTTGCCATCTAAAATAATATTTCTTATTGAAAGTTGAATATTTCTCCTAAAATTTTCTTAAACTCTACTATAATAGCAGTTTTTGGTGGAACATAAATAAATGCCAGTGTAAACTTCCTCCCTTGCCAATAGCCCCTTACTACCATAAATCTACCATTATTGTCTGTTTCCTCCCTCTTCTATCACTATTGAAGCCCCTCTAGCAATCAGTATTACTCTTTTTCCTTTGTTCCTGATTACTCTGCTGAATATCTATCCTGAAATTCTTTCTTTGTTAAATTCACATTTTCGTTTCTATCCATATGCATTTCCTGAAACATTATTTACATTAGAAGATAATATGGACAAAATAACCATTGTGATAGAAAGCTATTACTCTCCCTTATTACACATGATAGTTCTTTCTGAATGTGTATTTCTACCTTTTGTTAGTGCTTGGCAGGCTGATTTTATTTATTTAGTTATTTATTGTCATTTGTTAACTGGGTTAGTCCAAGTGAGCCAAAGGCCCATTTTCAATGGAGACCCGAGGAGAAAAGCTCCAATTACAGTTACAGACATTCCCAAAAACAATAATTAATACAAAGACTAAAAATTACAATAGTAATATTGACAAAAAACAGATTTGAAGTAGTTAATTTCATTTATCTGCAACCTGTGGGTATTCGGATCCATATTAGATCCGAGCCGGCAACATTTTATCAAGCATCTGCTCCAAGCTCCTCCCCTTACCCATAATCCCTCACCTCTCCTACCTTCCCTCAGATCTCGTTTGCTGCTTCATGTGTACGCATCGTGGTCTCTATAGCTCCAGATTGGGTAGTGTAAGTGGAACTTTTGATTATTTAGTTAGTGTGTGAGGAGTAGTTGTTTGTGATAGGCCTTCCTCCCCTTCGTCTTGTCATCGGTTTGTTAAAAAAAAAAAAAAAAAGTAGTCAGAAAGTTTGTGTTTCTTTCTTGAATAGAGTAGGCCTAGTCATCTCCTGAGTGTGCGTGTGTCTAGTTAGCGTTTTGGCTCAGTGGAGTGTATTATGGCTGACCAGCCTAAACCAATGTTCAAGAAATGTACAGAGTGTGGCCACAAGCTTTCAGCGGCTGATGGCCACACTGTGTGTTATTTGCCTTGGCATTTCCCATCTTAGTTTGCCATGTGCTGTGTGTGCAGGGTTCAGTCATAGAGCCCTTAAGGAAAGGAAGGCAAAATTGGTAGCCAAGGGCCTGCTACCAGTTTCTGCCTTAGAGACGACGGCCTCAACATCGGCTCCTGTAGCCGACCAGCCCCCCCCCCCTTTCAGGCTGGGACTCAACCTCCCTCTAAGCCTGCTGAGGCGGGGACAAAAGCTGCAGATAAGGACAAAAAAAGAGAGAGAGAAAAGGGTAGAGAGGCACCGGAAGCGATCTCCTGAGCGGGAGCCTTTTCCCAGTCCACCTGTGAAAGTTATTAGGACCACTTCTCCTCGGCTCCATTCCCCGAGGTTCTCTCCGGAGCTGACGGAGTCCTTGGATTGGAGGCCTTTTTCGAGGTCATCTCATAGGACCAGATCTGAGTCGGTCGCCTCCTCGCGGTCGACTTGGAGTCTATCGGAGCTTGATGTGGACAGGATGATGTGTAGATTCATTCGGACCCAAATCCAAATGGGAGTCTTGCCAAGCCCCTCTCCGACCTGAGAGGGGATCTCTATGCCCTTCTTCCATCCTATCTCTCCTTCCCCGATCCGACCATCGATCTCGGGGTTTATGGATCCGAGGATTCTTGGAGCTGGGGGTTCAGCTCCGACGGTTCCTCCAACCTCGATACCGGCTATTACCTTGAGTTCCTTGGATCAGACTTGTTCGGATCCAAGCAACTCTCGGGGCCGAGAACAGGGAGCCGGATCTGAGGGAATGGAGATGTCTTTGGCTCCGACTTTGTCGGATCTGAGCTGTTCCTTTGGAACCCTGGCTACCTTGGCCTTGGCCCCGATCCTCACAACGGAGCCGGGGAGAACGTCTTCCTTGCTGGTTGCCAAGGAGGTGCGCTCTCCTTCGGCCTTCGATGTGGTGGAGAGGGTTCTCTCTCAGGGATTGAGACCCCAGCCCATTGCCTTGGACTCTTCCCAGACTGCCTTGGATTTGGTCACGACTCCCATCAGCCTGTCCCAGGGACAGCACATGCCAGAGGACCCCCAGCTGGATCCCATTGTGGAACCCCCCATGACTTATGAGCCCTCTTCAGAGAGTCCCCCTGAGGAGGCCCCACGTAAGCATTCATGTAAAAGGAGGCACATGGACTCCCCCGAGTCCCTCACAGAAGATACTGACTTGGATGAAGGTGTGAGTTCCCCCAGGTCACCTCCCGAGGATGTCTCCTTTGGAGACATCATGGAAATCATCCACCAGAGAGGAGGTTGGTCAGCCGCAAAACCCTCAACGGATGAGTCAGGATTCTTGGAGGCCTTTGACACAGGCCCATCTACATCCTGGGTGTACCCTCCTGCAGATCCATTAGTGGATCTTATCACCACGCGGGCATGGAAGGAGCCTGACACCATAGAGCCAATACCCAAATGCCCAGACAAGATCCTTTCTCCTCCCACAGTCAGACAGGCTTGGTACAAGGGATCCCCTGTAGATGCTATGGTGGTGGCAGGTGCCACCAAGAGAGAACTGGGTCAGGAAAGTTCTTCGGTCCACCCTCCAGACAAAGAGTCTAGGGTGATGGACTGCTTTGGGAAGCAAGTTTTTTCTTCAGCGACATTTTCCATATGAGTGCTGAATTATTTGGCACACGTCATTGGACTCCAGCGAGACCTGGTCACAGAATTCGCTGTGTCGCCCTCAGAGTCCTTGTCGCCAGAGGACAAGTGGCTGTTCTCGGTGAAAATGTCGACTCTGAAATTCGTTTCTAACACGTCCATGTGTCTTCTTTCCCATGCCATGGAAGGAGTGGCTAGGGCGGCTGGGACTGGCGTAGCTATGAGGTGGCACCCCTGGCTCAGACTCTGTTAATTCACGGATCCCTTCAAGGCATCTTTCACGAATGCTCCCTTTGACGGTTCCTCCCTTTTTGGGAAGACGGTTTGTGACACCTTACTCCAGAGCGAGAAGGACGGGAAGACTCTGTCTGCTGTCGGAGTCCGCTTCTTTAGCCCTCAAAGATCTTTTTATAGGAATCAGAGAGGGCAGAAGAAGATGTGGTTCAGAAAATCTCAGTTTTCCCCGCGACACTGAGGATAACTCATCCCCTAGAGGCAGAGGGGAACAAGACAGACACCGCCCCAGAGGCAGAGGGGGTCCGAGGAACTTTGGGTCGAGGGAGACCTTTTTGGACCTTCCCGCGCAGCAACCCTGAGGGGTTGCCCGACTGTCCTACTCTGGAGACAATCAGGAGAAGATTGTCATTGCACCTAACAGCTTGGGAGTCCATCACGATGGGACCGTTGCGTGCTCCAAATAATATCCAGAGGATACTCCATCCCGTTCTTCACCCCACCAGTACAATCAATGCTCCTCCCGGATGTCCCACCCACTCAAAGGGAGGCCGCAGCGCATGAGATTTCAAAGCTGCTTTACAATCGGGCCATCGAATCGGTCCCTCCAGATCAGTCCGGATTAGGCGTTTTCTCCAGGTTCTTTTTAGTGCCAATAAAGACGGGGGACCTCAGACCCATATTGGACCTGTCAACCCTGAACCTATCAGTAGCCAAGCAGAAATTCTGGATGGTCACCTTACAGTCCATCCTACCTTATCTCCAAGGATGCGATTGGATGTGCTCGATAGACCTCCAGGATGCTTACTACCATATCAAGATTTGCAGAAGCTCCAGGAGATTTCTTTGCTTCTGGCTGGGAGACAATCATTTCCAGTTGAGAGCCCTACTCTTTGGTCTCACCACAGCCCCCAGGGTGTTTACCAAGGTTATGGCAGTAGTAGCGGCTCACATGAGGCTTCAATGAATTCAGGTGTTTCCTTACCTAGACGATTGGCTCCTCGCTGCTACCACCAAGCATCTACTTTGTATGGCCAGAGACTCCTTCATGCATCTTGCAGTCAATCTAGGGATCACCATCAACATCTCCAAGTCCCGCCTAAATCCGACACAGACCTTGGAATTCATAGGGGCATGGTTGGACACTCTACTATTACAAGTTTTTCTCACTCAGGACAGGATCCAGACCCTACGGGCCCATGTGTCAGTGATCCTCGGCCCCAGGACATCAATAGCGAGTGACATTCTCCATGCCCTAGGCTCCATGGCAGCAGCAATTTCAATTCTACCATGTGTGCGCTTTCACATGAGGGTGCTTCAGTGGACCTTGGCAGTTCAGTGGTCTTGGTTAGACCTCCCCATGGACTACCCTATATGGATCTGCAAAACCTGCAAGACTTCTCTTCTTTGTTGGCTCCAATCGCCGGAAATCTTGGCAGGTCGCCCATTCTTAACATCCCCAGCCCAAGCCACAGTGACCACGGACGCCTCGCAGCTCGGGAGGGGAGGGGGCACTTTTTGGGAAGGACAGTCCAAGACACATGGTCCCAAACTGAGACCAGATTGCATATCAGTGTTCTGGAGATGAGGGCAGTGCTCTTAGCGTTGCAAGCCTTTCACACTGTTCTCCCCCCTGGGATGATTGCAGTTCAGTCAGACAACATGTCTGTTGTCTGGTACATCAACAAACAAGGAGGGACCAGATCTTACCCTCTCTGCCGTGAGGCCATGAGAGTGTTCGAGTGGGCGATTTCCACCAGTCGGTTTCTGATTGCAACGCACATCCCGGGACACTCCAACATTTTAGCGGACAGATTGAGTTGGACTATTCTAATGCCATACGAGTGGTCTCTGAAACAGTCAACAGCGGAGGAGATCTTCCTAGCGGGGGGTCACCCTTGCTGCGATCTCTTCGCATCTCCTTCCAACGAGAAGTGCAGTGAGTTCTTCGCTCTAATCCCCTCCCCAGGGAACTCCCCCAGAGACGCTCTAGTCCATGCTTGGCCTCCCGGGTTACTGTATGCCTATCCCCCGCTACCTCTAATTCCGAAGTTTCTTCAGAAAGCATACCGACTGGGGTGCAAAGTGATCCTCATTGCCCCGTTCTGGCCGCGTCAAGTGTGGTTCCCCTTTCTCTAGTCTAATGCTCTAACTTCTCCGCGGATTCTAGATCCCTGCCCGGATCTCATATCCCATCCCTCGGGCATCAGTCCACCCAACCTGGACAGCCTCAAGCTAACGGCTTGGTTGCTTCAGTTCCCCTGATCGCTAGGACTCCTGGTTTATCATCTTTGGTAAATAGTATTCTGGTGGCATCCCTCAAAGCTTCCACTAGGAAGGTTTAACACAGCAAATGGAAACGTTTCTCTATTTGGGCTTCTCAGAGAAACATAGATCCATTTACTGCCCTGGTTCCTGCAGTCTTGGAGTTTTTGTCATATATTTTTCAACAAGGGGCTAGTTCCTCCACAGTGAAAGTATGACTGGCAGCCATATCCAATTTTCATATTGGCGAAAATTTGAAAGCTCTGGCCTCCTTGAGATTGTGCAAGGATTTCTAAAAGGTACTTTTCACTTGCGTCCCCCGATTAAGAATTCCGTCCCCCCTTGGGACCTTACTCTAGTTCTGCAGGCATTGGTGGCATCCCCTTTTGAACCAGCAGCGTCAGTAGACTTAAAGTTTCTCTCCTGGAAGACAGCCTTTTTAGTGGCCATTACTTCGGCTAAAAGGGTTTCTGAGATCCAAGCTTTGTCTGCCGTGCCCCCTACTTGATTTTTTATAAAGACAGGGTTTCGCTTCGCATGAACCCTTCTTTCTTTCCGAAAGTGGCTTCTGAATCTAACATTAACCAGTTGATTAATCTCCCTGTGTTCTTTCCAAATTTCCAGAACAAGGGTGAATATAAGCTGCACTTGCTAGATGTTTATAGACAGCTTAGTTTCTGTCTACACAGTACTAAGCAATTTCGTAAGTCTGACCAATTATTCGTGTCCTTTTCCAGACCCTTTTGGGCAAGGCCATTTCCAAGGTCTCCTTAGCCAGGTGGAACACACAATGTATACTGCAAGTCTATAGGGATAAAGGCCTATCCCCACCTGGCCTATTAAAGCCCATTCCACCAGATCTATGGCAACTTCTGCTGCTTTTTGGTCTAAGGTTTCTCTGGATGATGTCTGTGCAGCAGCGACCTGGGCAAGGTCACATACATTCATCTCTCATTATAAGTTGGATTTGATCTCTAGAGGGAGAGCATCCTTTGGCTCTGCAGTGCTCAGGAATATCCTTCCATGAGGGCCTCCCAGGAGTTTTTGTAGCTGGGGACTCTGCCCCACAGGTTGCAGATAAATGAAGTTAACTACTTCAAAGAAAGAAGTTATGTACTCACCATAATGTTCCATCTGAGTAGTTATACTTCATTTACTGCAACCGTCCCTCCCTCCTTCCCCGAACCTGTTCTAGATTAACGTTATTGAGTTGCTAATAGTTTGGTTAGTGGCAAACTCGATCTGAGGGAAGATAGGAGAGGTGAGGGAGTATGGGTAAGGAGAGAGCTTGGAGCAGATGCTTGATAAAATGTTGCCACCTCGGATCCGATATGGATCCGAATACCCACAGGTTGCAGAAAATGAAGTATAACTATTCAGATGGAACGTTATGGTGAGTACATAACTTCTTTCTATATAAAATGAAATAAACAAAGACAAAATATTTATATATAAGTTTCAAAAAATCCAATACAATAGCGGCAGGATAATCCCTGAGTAGGAATATTTACAAGAACCTGATTGTAGATATACTGTAAATTGGAGTGTTAGCAGAGCAAGAAAGAAAGGCAGATAAAAAGAGAGAAAAACAGAGTAATCAAAGGTAGAATTTAGGAAGAAATCAGTTACAGATCAGGTCAGAGCTTGGTAAGGGCAGGATCAGGTCTTAAGAAGGCAGTGTTTGAGTTGTAGTTTGAAATGGAACTTATGGGGGATACTTCATATTTTAAGTGGAAGGGACTTCCAGGTGTAAGCTACAGAGTATTTATATAGGGACATACTAATATTTTTTGACAGTTTGTAAATGTCAAGAAGATGTTTGTCAGATGTATGAAGTTGACGTTGGGGGTTATATAGAGATACAATATTTGAGGTGGAGGGACAGGAAGTGAGATTATAAAGAAGTGAGTGTGATATGCAGTTGAGAAAGAAACAATTGTTTAGGTAATTCAGGCCATTGTAATGATTTAAGGGCAAGGCAGTGGTGGGATTTGTAGGGGAGATTAGAGGTGAATTTATCTATTTTATTGTATATTTACTGTAGTTTAGAGAGAAGTTAAGACTGAAGGCTAGTAAAAATTTGAGCTGCATACAAAAGACAGGGTAATATGAAAGACAGGGCCAGGGAGGGTGTGGTGGAGGATGAAAGCAGTTTGTGGTTATGGTGCAGGAGACCAAGTTTCTGGTGTTTTTTTATGCAATGATGGATATGTATGTCAATTTTAATTCATCATCAATTATAACACCAAGTAATTTAGTATGGGGTTCTAACCTGATAGTGGTATTGCTGAGGGAGGTAATAGAGAAAGTGGATTTGTGTGTTGCCAGTGTTTTAGGAAGGAAAAGTAGAAGTTTAGTTTTTTTTTTATTTAGAATTAGTTGATTATCAGTGAGCCAGGATTTGATGGATGCAAAAGTATCTTGGGTAAGTGCAAGGAGTTCAGGGATGCTGTGGGCAGTGGTAATAATGGTCGAGTCATCAGCATATTGTAAGAGTGTCGAGAGATTGGTAGCAGAGGATAAATTGTTAGTAAAAATATTGAACAAGAGAGGACCCAATATAGAGCCTTGGGGGACACCGGTGTTAACAGGAAGAAATGGGGAGGTGAAAGTTTTCCAGCTTATAGATTGTTTTCTGTTAGATAAGTAACTAGAAAACAAGCTTAAGGAGGTGGTGGAGAGATGAAGGTCATAGAGTTTAGTGATCAGTTTAGAGTGAGAGACAGTATCAAATGCTTTGGAGAGGTCAAGGAATAAACAGGAAACTAGTATGTTGTTGTCATGGGCTTCTGCTGCTGTTTGGGTGAATGAGAGTAGAGCTGTTGATGTACTGTGGTGGGGTCTGAAGCCGTGTTGGGTGGGATTAAGAAGGTTATTATCTAGCAGGTGTTTAAGTAGCTGAGTGTGGACACACCTTTCTAGAATTTTGGAAAGGGGGGGATAGTATAGCAATGGGACGATAGTTAGATGGGTCAGTGGAGTCTCCTCCTTTGTGAAGAGGGATCATGTAGAAGGATTTCGATACATCTGGGAAAAGAGATTCGGTAATAGAACAATTAATAAAGATAGAGACAGAGTAAGAGATAGCATTGGCAGCAATTTTAAGAAAGTAGGGAGGTAGATTGTCAACAGAGGGAGAGCAGGGCTTCAGTTTATTTAGTTGGGATTTGATGAAGGCAATGGGAACTGGTTGTGGGGAGAATGTATTGGAGGAAGGAGGAGTGGGATGTAAAGGTTGAGAGGAGACAGTAGAGCTATTTGGAGTAAGTTTTTGGATTGTTTCAATAAAATAATTATTTAAAAGAGCATCAGTCTCTGAGGCAGTACTGAGATGGAACGGGTAGGGGGTAGGAGGATTACCAGGGTGGAGGACTTTATTAATGGTAGACCAAAATTTTTTAGAGTTGTTATGTGGGCTACTTTGGTTGGAGGCAAAGAAAGTTGTTTTGTCTCTGATAAATATTTTTTACAACAGTTTCTAAGTTCCTTGTAGCTTTGGAGTAAGGGAGGAGTTTTATTTCTGGCCCATGTTTTCCAGGCAGCATCCCTCTGATGCATGATAGAGCGTGTTTGCTTAGTTAACCAGGGAGCACATTTTGATTTTACCCTGATTTTCCAGGAAGGTGCCATGGAGTTTAGTACATCTGGAAATAGAGTATTGAAAGAGGGTACAGCATCATTAAGGGGGAGGTTTTTAAGGAAGAACCAGTTTATGTTGGACAAAGTGGAGATGAAATTGTCTGGATTGAAGTGAGTCAGGTCATGACATTCTCTGTAAAGGTGTTCTTTGGGAGGGTGTTGGGAAGTATCTGTGGATATAAATAGGGGAATGGTCACTTAGAGAGTTAGGGAGAATGCCGGGGTTATGGTAGAGACAAGGGTCAGAAGTAAGGATCCAGTCTATTGATCTTTTATATAGTTGGTGTTCATCATATTCATCACTGCTGCATTAGCTATATGGGTTATATTCTGTCCAGAATATAACAGCCAGCCAATTTCCATAGTTTCAGGAGACCTTCCACGTGCCCAAACCATCAGTCAACTCGAACTGAATTGAGTTGACTAAAAAGACAGGTTTGGGCTCCAAGCCCTTCAGTACTTTCCTGCTGCCAAACAGTAGGCTCCTCTGAGACTTTTGAGGATCAATGGCTTGTGCTGTTCCATAGCTGGGTACACAAGTTCCCTTAGGGGAAAAAACTTCCCTTTAAAAAAAACAAAGGTTTTGTTAATACTTTTCCTGTTCAGGAAAGTTACTTTAAAGCTAGGAGTTTGTTTTAATGGATTGTCATGACATAAAGAGAGCACTCTTTTTTCCTGTCAGTTTAAAAGTTGTTTAAAGCATTTAAAAATCTTTTTTTTTTCTGTAGAGAAATTATGTTGCTAAATGTTTTTAAAGTGTTTTTACTGAGTTTTCTGTGAAAAAAGTGACTTTTAATTTTTATTGACTTTTACTGCTTTTTCCCTGGGAAAGAGGCACTATTTTTGTCATGACCATGGAGCAAACTGTCAGACCCAGTCGGTCCTTCTTCCAGCCGCAAAAAGAAAAAGTTAAGCAAACAGAGTTTTGCCACCATAGCAGTCTAGCAATTTGCCTCAGCTGCAGCTGGGTGTTTACCTCTGACCACTCATCTTTTACCCAGATACTTAAGGTGTAGCATTTACAGCCATATCCTGTGTGGTTGTTGAAGTCGCCTCAGTGGGTAAGGAACAGGGAATGCTTTCCTGTTTTGTCAGAATGTTGTGCTAATCCTTGCTGCTGTCAGTAATAACACTGTTGGCCCCATGTTTCCACTCAAAAAGAAACAGAAAACTAAACATGTATTTACTCCTCAAATTTCTTTGGACCGGAATAATTTACTGGTCTGGCTCAGGGTTTAATTCAGGCTGTTGATCCTTCACATAAACTAGTTTCTTGTAAAACAAAGAGGGATACCTCTTTTCTTGAAGAAATTCAGGATTCTGAATCTGGACAGGAGGATGAAGGGAGAGGTGCAGTTTTTTCCTCTGATTTCTAATTCAGACTCAGTGCAGAACCCAGTTTCTGATTGTCCTTTTGGGGATTTCTCTTTCTCTATTTCCAGAATGTGGCAGTGTTTTCAGTGGGATAATGTTGAGGTTTCTCAATCCCTCAGAAAATACTATGAGCTCTTACAGAAGGAATTTCCAGATCCTTCATCTTATTGTTCCTGTGCTGTCAGCTTTTGAGTGTGTGTGTGTGTGTGTGTGTGTGTGTGTGTGTGTGTGTGTGTGTGTGTGTGTGTGTGTGTGTGTGTGCGTGTGTGTGTGCGTGTGCATGTGTGTGTGTGTGTGTGTGTGTGTTACTGTTTGCAATTTTCCTGATAGTCAGCCAGCTGTCCTAAAAAGGCAGATAGGATGTATAGTCAGTCTTTTAAGTCTTTATTCACTCTTCCCAAACTTCACTCAGCAGCACTAGCTTTAGTTAATCCTACTGCTGCCAAACATTTAGTTATTCCAATCTTACTCTTTCTGGTAAGTGTGGGAATATTATTGATAAGTGTGGGGGGAAAGTATATGCTTCTGAAACTTGGATTCACAGAATTCTGAATTGTCAGGCTCTTATGTTAAAAGTCTGTACTGACTGTGAACATATGAGGAATGTTTTCTTTGCAGTTTCTTTTTCTGCTGTAAATTTAGATCTGAAGTAGTTAACTTCATTTGGTCTGCAACCTGTGGGATACGGATCCGATCTCGGATCCGAGCCGGCAACTTTACAAAGCTTAGATCCGAGCTCCTAGCTCCTCGCCTTACCCATAATCCCCTGCCAACCCTTACTGACCTCAGATCTAGTTTTCCGTGCTTCTGAACAGCAGCTAGATTGCGAGCTCCTGGTCTTTTGGTCAGATAAGTCCTTGTATCTTAAATTTTTCTCCTTAAACCTGTGTGATTGTGTGGTGTTGGTTAGGTTTCTCTTCTTATAACCTTACTTTATATAACCTCTTTAATTTTTTCTAGTCAAATTTTCCTCCTCATCCCTCACTGGTTGTAGTCTGTGTGTGTGTGTTTAGTGTGTTTGGGGCCTACTGAGTGAGTTTTCTTTAGCTAACATGTCTGAGGCCCCAAAACCAATATTTTCTAAGTGCATCGAGTGTGGCCATAAGCTCTCCCCAGCGGATGGCCACACTCTGTGTGTCCAGTGCCTTGGGGTTGAACACCTCTCCTCTGGGTGTTCTATCTGCGCGGCGTTCAACCCCAGGGCACTGAAGGACCGGAGGTCGAAGCTGATCCTAGCGGGACTCTTGCCCCCGGATTCGGCTTCGGCCTCCGGTGCTTCTGTGGCCTCCTCCCAGGCTTCTGTGGCAGCCACTCCTGCCTCTCTCCCCCCGGCCGGGACTCAATCTCCCGCTTCTGCACCGGAGGAGAGGGAGGCCAGGAAAGAAAAAAGGAGGGAGAAGCACCACAAGTGGCGGGCTGAGGCCTCCGCTTTGGCCCCCCCCCGGCTAAGCGGGCTTCTCCCTCCAGGGCTTCTAGGTCTCCTCCTTCTCGGCTCCGGTCTCCATGCTTCTCACCGGGACCCAAGGAGGAAGAGACCCGATCTCCATTGAGGTCATCGAGGTGGCACTCCCAGCCAGCCTCGGTGGCCTCGTCGAGATCCACCCGTAGCCTTTCGGATGCAGATTTGGACCGGATGATGCGAAGGTTCATCCAGGCCCAACTGCAGATGGGAGTGCTCCTGCCTTCCCCCCCTCCGGGGGGGAGCTCAACACCCTTCTTTGCCCCGATAGCCCTTCTCCGACCCGCTTCCCGGGTTTGGAGTGCTCGGAGCCGTGCAACGTTGGAGCCGGGGGTGGGTCGGCGCAGACAGTATCAGGTACTTCGGCTCCGACTCTTCCTTCGAGTCTGTCGGATCCTTCCTTGTCAGATCCGAGCTCTCGGAGCCGTGGTCTGAGCTTCGGATCCGAGGGGATCGGTGTGCCTTCGGCTCCGTCCAGGTCGGAGCACACTGGTCCTTTGGATCCGATGCTCTTGGCGCTGGTTCCGATCCGTCCATCGGATCCGGGCGAGGGTCTGCTCTCGGATCCGAGAGAGAGCGGCTCTCCCTCGGCCTTCGATGTGGTGGAGAGGGCTCTGCTGAGTGCATCCAGGCCCCCGGTCCTTGCTTCGGCTCCATCCCGCACTCCCTCTCGGTTGGGTCAGGCTTCCATCACCCGGCCACAGGGACAGCCTGCTTTGACGTCTCAGGTCGTTCCCCTGGAACAAGATGTGGCTGGTGAGACATCCTCGGACAGCCCCTCCGAGGATGTTCCTCACAAGCAAAAGTGCAAGAGGAGGCACGTGGACTCCCCCGAGTCCTTGACAGAAGACACGGATTTGGATGAGGGGGAAGGCTCCCCAAGATCACCCCCTGAGGATGTCTCCTTTGGAGACATCATGGAAATGCTTAGGATCAGGGGGGGGGCCGCCCCCAAGGCTTCCTCAGATGAATCCGTGTTCCTGGAGGCGTTAGAAGCAGGCCCATCTACCTCTTGGGTGTCCCCTCCGGCCGACCCCTTAGTGGACCTTATTACCACTAGGGCATGGAAGGAGCCGGACACTGTGGAGCCAGTCTCCAAATGTCCAGACAGAATCCTAAGCCCCCCCACTGAGAAGTCCCATTGGAGCAAGGGACCCCCTGTAGATGCCATGTTGGTGGCGGCAGCCACCAAGAGGGAGTTAGCCCAAGAGAGTCCCTCGGTCCATCCCCCGAGCAAGGAGTCTCGCTCGATGGACCGTCTTGGGAAGCGGATCTTTAGTTCAGCGACCTTCGCTGTAAGGTCCCTGAACTACATGGCACATGTGATTCAGCTACATCGAGACCTTATTAAAGAATACGCTGCATCGCCCCCCGAGTCCATGTCGGCGGAGGACAAACAGTTGTACTCCACTCGCATGGCCACTCTTAGGTCTATATCCAACACCTCTATGCAGCTTGTATCCCACGCTACAGAAGGAGCCGCTAGAGCCAGCGGAGCGGGCCTAGTTATGAGGCGTCAGGCCTGGCTCCAACATTGTGATTTTGCGGAACCCTTCAAGGCGTCCTTTGCGAATGCCCCCTTTGATGGTTCTGCCTTATTTGGCAAGACAGTTCGCGAGACTTTAGTCCAGAGCGAAAAGGGCGGGAAGACATTGTCTGCCGTCGGAGTCCGCTTCTCTGCTCCCCAGAGGTCCTTCTCCAGGAACCAAAAGGGGCAGAAGAAGATGTGGCTCCGAAAGTCACAACAGTCCCAGTCCGCTCCGGACTCCCAGTCCTTCCACGGCAGAGGAGGACAGGGTGGACGCCGCCCTAGAGGCAGAGGGGGCCCGAAAAACTTTGGGTCCAGAGAAACCTTCTCTGATCGGCCCACGCAGCAACCCTGAGGGGTTGCCCGACTGCTCCACTCTGGAGGCAGTCGGGGGGGGCGCTTCTCGAGGCACCTGGCAGCTTGGGAGTCCATTACAACAGACCGCTGGGTGCTTCGTATCATATCCAGGGGATACAGAATTCCCCTTTCTTACATTCCCTACACTCCTGAACACCTCCCCGATGTTCCACCCAATCAGAGGGAGGCTGCAGCTGCAGAAGTTCGGCAACTTTTAGAAAAAGGAGCTATCCAGCACGTCCCCCCAGGCCATTCTGGATCAGGTTACGACTCAAGGTTCTTTTTGGTGCCAAAAAAGACGGGGGACCTAAGGCCTATCCTCGATCTTTCCCTACTAAACCTGTCAGTAACCAAAGAAAAGTTCCGGATGGTCACTCTTCAATCTATTCTCCCCCTCTTGTGGGAGAACGACTGGAAGTTACTATAGACCTCAAGGACACGTACTACCACATATTGATGGATGTACGATCCAGGAGGTTTCTCCACTTCTGGCTGGGAGCCAGTCATTATCAATTCAGGATCCTTCCCTTCGGTCTCACCTCAGCCCCCAGGGTGTTCACCAAGGCGTTAGCAGTGATAGCGGCCCACCTGAGACTCCAGGGAATGCAGGTTTTCCCGTACCTGGACGACTGGCTCCTCAGCACCCCAACAAGGCATCTACTATGCTTAGCCAAGGACTACTTCCTCAACCTTGCTCCACAACTAGGGATCACTGTAAACTCAGACAAGTCCTCTCTCACCCTGACTCAGGTGATAGATTTTATCGGGGCCAGGCTGGACACCAACAGGCAGCTAGTCTTCTTAACTCCCGACCGGTTGCACAGTTTGAGGGCACATGTGCGGGCCATCTTTCAATCTTCAAAACCTCCGGCGGGATTGGTTCTGAGGGCCCTGGGGTCCATGGCAGCCGCTATAAACCTTCTTCCCATGGCACGTCTGAACATGAGGATTTTACAGTGGACTCTCCAAGTCCAATGGTCCCTTCATCAATACCCCTTGAGTCATCCCATTTCTCTCAGCAGGGCCTGGAAGAGGGCTCTCGTTTGGTGGCTTCAATCGCCGGACCTCCAGGTGGGACGCCCCTTTGCCATGGCCCCCCCTCTCGCCACGGTGACCACGGACGCCTCTCGTCTTGGGTGGGGGGACATTATTCGAGCAGGACGGTCCAAGGCACGTGGAACGATTCGGAGACCTTATTGTACATAAATGTTCTAGAGATGAGGGCAGTGCTGTTGTCTTTGCAAGCACTTCAGAGCCTTCTGCCTGTAGGGACAATTGCAATCCAGACAGACAGTGTGTCTGTGGTATGGTATATCAACAAACAAGGGGGAACCAGGTCTTACCCACTCTGTCGAGAAGCCATGAGAGTGTGGGAATGGGCGATCTCCACCAACCGCTTTCTCATTGCAACGCACATTCCGGGATGGACCAACATCCTGGCGGACAGACTGAGTTGCACCATCCTTTCACCTTACGAGTGGTCCCTCAATCCTCGAGTAGCGAGTCGAATTTTTGCCGTTTGGGGGCAGCCCAGTTACGATCTTTTCGCATCTCCCTCAAACACGAAATGCAACAATTACTTCGCTCTCATTCCCCCTGCCGGGGAAGCCCTGAGGGACGCCTTGGTGCATGCTTGGCCACCCGGTCTTCTCTGTGCTTACCCTCCTCTTCCCCTCATGCTGAAACTTCTTCATAAAGCCAGTCGGTTGGGGAGCAGGATGATCCTCATTGCCCCATTCTGGCCTCGCCAAGCTTGATCCCCTTACCTCTGGTCTCATCGAGTGAATCCGCCCTGGATTCTAGATCCCCTTCCGGATCTAATCTCCCACCCCCAGGAGCTCCCACTTCCCGACCTGGCCAGCCTCAAGCTTACGGCTTGGCTGCTCCAGTTCCACTTGTAGCTAGGACTCCCGGTATCTCTTCTCCAGTTAAAACTATCCTAGTACCTGCGGTGCTGGACTTTCTTTCGGGTCTTTTTAATGGCGGAGCTAGCTGTTCTACGGTTAAGGTTCAGTTAGCAGTTATCTCTCATTATCACGTAGTTACTGAAATGGGTCCTTTGATTACTACAAAATTGTGCAAAACGTTCCTAAAGGGCACCTTTCTTCTTAGACCTCCAGTAAAGGAAGCGGTACCTCCATGGGATTTGACCTTGGTTTTACAAGCCCTGACAGCCCCTCCCTTCGAACCGGCGTCTTCAGTAGACCTCAAATATTTGTCTTGGAAAACAGCCTTTCTTGTGGCTATTACTTCAGCCAGGAGAGTATCTGAATTGCAAGCTCTTTCTGTGAAACCCCCATACTTAGCCTTTCACAAGGATAGGGTTTACCTCAGGACCAATCCCTCCTTCCTCCCGAAGGTAGTTTCTGAATCTAATATTAACCAATCTATCAATTTGCCGGTCTTCTTTCCTAACTACCAGAACAAAGGGGAGTACAGACTACATTCTTTGGACGTGCACAGACAACTTAGATTTTACATTCATAGGACATCTGGTCATAGACAATCCGACCAGTTGTTCGTCTCCTTTGCCAAATTTAATCTAGGTAAACCGGTCTCGAAAGTTTCCTTATAGAGATGGATTTCACAGTGTATCATTACAGCGTATCAAAATTCCGGCAGGCCCGCACCTCAAGGAGTTCGTGCCCATTCAACTAGGGCTATGGCTACATCTGCCACCTTTAAATCCAGGGTTTCCTTGGACGATATCTGTTCAGCAGCCACTTGGACCTCATCTCATACCTTCATCAATCATTATAAATTGGATATTACCTCCAGAGGGAGAACTTCTTTTGGCTCCCCAGTGCTCCGGAATATCCTTCCATGAAGGCCGCCCAAGGTTTAGGTAGCTGGGGACTCTGTCCCACAGGTTGCAGACCAAATGAAGTTAACTACTTCAGATTGAGAAGTTATGTACTCACCATAACGTTCCATCTGAGTAGGTAAATTCATTTGTCTGCAACCGCCCCCCCCCCCCTCTGTCCCCCTGACCTTCAGATGTGTTTCATGTCATATAGTGATGTACCATTTCTGATAATGTAGTTAGTTAGCCACTATAGTGCTTGCGGGCAAACTTGATCTGAGGTCAGTCAGGGTTGGCAGGGGATTATGGGTAAGGGGAGGAGCTAGGAGCTCGGATCTAAGCTTTGTAAAGTTGCCGGCTCAGATCCGAGATCGGATCCGTATCCCACAGGTTGCAGACAAATGAAGTTTACCTACTCAGATGGAACGTTATGGTGAGTACATAACTTCTTATTTCTTCTGTTGTACAAGTCACTGCTCGTTGTTTACAGTGTGCATAAGACTCAGTTTATACTTCTTCCAGGGCTATGGCCACTGATACTGTTTTGAGGAAGTTTACCTGGCTGCATTCTCAGAACTTCCCAGATTTAAAAATGAGATTCTAAATCCTCTCACAGCAAGAGGTTCTCCTGTTCGATTCTTGGCTGGGGTGTCTTCTGTGCGAAGTCTGCATGTCCTCCCTGTGGTCGCGTGGGTTTCCTCCGGGTGCTCCGGTTTCCTCCCACATCCCAAAGATATGCTGTAGGTGGATTGGACACTCTAAATTAGCCCTAGGCATGAGTGTGTGCGTGTGTGTGTGCCTTCTGTGGAAGGTTGGGCACCGGGCTGGCAACTCAACAGCGTAAAACTCCACTGCCAATCATGAGCGGACAGGTGATCCTCTGTGGCGACCCCTAACCGGGAAAAGCCGAAAGAAGAAGAAGAAGAAGATTTAGCTTTTGGCCCCTCTGCTCAGTTGTGATCAAAAAGCATAATAAAAGATGTAAGTTGATACAGGGGTTCCTAAGATTTTTCAGCCCTCCATTTCCAAATTTTCTAAGAGATTATGTAACCCTCATCCTGCTTTAGCAAAAACAAAATGTCAGCAAAATGCAGAAAAGTGGATGTTTAAGAAGAAATGGCAAGGGGAGTTCCAAAATTAATTACCCCCAAAACCAAGGGCAGCCCAACAAGTCAGAATGACTGCTTCAGGGACCTTGTACCCCCCCCCCCGGCAGACCTTTTTCCCTTCCCGAAACTTTAAATCTCCACACTTCTTTGGCGACAGATTGTTTCAGACAAACAGGCTCTAAAGATCATTCATGAAGGTTTCAGAATGCAGTGGAAGGAAATTTCTTCTTTCCGGGGGTTATCTCTCATCCACCAGATCAGACTCTTTATTTCTTCATGTCCTTTCACATGCTGTCCCAGGGAGTGATAGAACCAGTTCTGCCTTCTCAGATAGGAAAAGGTTTTTATTCAAGGATATTTTTAGTGCCAAAAAAGGAAATGCTTGGAGAGCAATTATGGATCTTTCTTCCTAAACCTGTTTGTGATGGTGCCCAAATTCAGAATGCTGTCACTTAATAACTTAGTACCTCTTCTTCCCTGTTCAAATTTCCTGGTAACAATTGATTTAAAATATACCTGTCACATGTCACTATTCATCCAGATGTCAGGCATTTCTTAAGGTTTTGTGTATCTGAATCACATTATCAGTTCTCTGCCTTACCCTTTGGACTATCCATTGCATCAAGAGTGCTCAGAATGATCAGCTTATTGCAGGCTACAGGGTACCATATTTTTCATATTTAGTCAACTTGTTTATCTTTGCAGAGTATTTTTCAAAGTGTCATAAATCTCTTATTTGAATGAGAGAGATTCCTTACACAAGCTGAGATTCCAAGAGAACATTGAAAAGTCTTTTTTGACTCCTTCATACAGGATTGTGTTCGTGGGGTGTCAGCTAGACACCTTGGCTCAAAGAGCATTTCTGCTTTTCTTCCATGGGAAAAATAGATATACATCTAGATCTATGTCTAAGGTTTTCCACTCATTCAGTCAGTGTGAGGGAATACCTCAGGATTTGGGGTTTCATGGCATCTATGATTCTCATGATACCCCTGGCAAGACTCCACATGAGAAAGATATAATGGCATCTAAAGTCTCTTTGACCCCAGCACCAATACACTTTGTTCTTTAGTTCCCAGTGCTAAGATTTGTTAGAATGAAAATCAATTGGTGGAGACAGCAAATAACTTTAAATCTTGGTCTCCCCTTCTCCCTCCCTGTTCCAAAGCAGTCAGTCACCACAGACTCTTTGGACTTTTCTTGGGGAGCAGTTTCAGGATGGATAATCATGCAAGCTGTTTGGGAGATCAAGGACAGACACATACACATGAATGTAAAAGATAATTGCTGTGATCAAGGCACTCAACTTTTTGAGTCATGTTTGGTCCCTGGGACCTCTTCAAGGTTTTACAGACAATACCACTGTCATGTGGTATCTCAAGAAGCATGGTGGAACCCCCTTTGCAGGCTAGCCATATTAGCTTGGATATAGCTTCACAACACAATCTGAATGTACATGCATTCTATATTTCTTCAGTGCAAAACTGTGTGGCAGACAGGCTGATCATTAGAAGGGTAGACCCATATAAATTGAAACTAAATCGGGGGGTTACAAGATTTGATTCACCTGTGGGAGTTCCTCAAGTAGGTGTATTTGCCTCCTCTCTGAGCAATCAACTGGAAAGATTCTGCTCCAGGGCTCCATGCAAGAAGGCCTGGAAAACAGACTCCTTTTCTTTTTCTTGGACAGGAATGTTCCTCTTTGTTTTCCTGGCCTTTCCACTGATATCTAGGGTACTTTTAAAGATTCAGAGGGAATCCCCAAGACCATTGTGGTGACTGCCTTCTTTTGGAAATGGCTGGGGGAAGTACCACAAGCTTTCTCACAATATGGATCTACTCACACAAAATCAGGGATGTTTGATACACCCAATCAATGTTGGTTGACTGCCTGGATGATAGGTTCTTAATTCTCTTTAGACATGTGTTTTGGGGATGTGCTGCAGGTGTTAATGGAGGGAAGAAAGCTTGCTACTAGAATATCATATATTAACAAATGGAAAAGATTTTCTCAGTGGTGCCAACAACATAACCACCACCAATTCAGGGCTAGTCATTATCTGGTTTATAATATTTATGTGAGCTATCCTATGTCCTTATTCCTCTGTCAAGGTTCATTTATCCACCATTTCAGCATGTTTTCCCATGGATTTGCCTCTTTCAGTGCATTCCTATGTCAAAATGCTCCACCCTTGTTATCTCAATTTTGTGTCACAGAATCTAACTTTTGCTCCATTTGAATCAGCTAACCTAGCTGACTAGAGGTTCTTAACATGGAAAACAGTTTTACTGATTGCTCTGACCTCTGCAAGAAGGGCATGTGAATTACAGGCTGTTATGGTGAGTTATCTCTTTCTAATTTTCCATATGGACAGGGTTTCTTTGAGAACTAATCCTCATTACTTAAAGACAAAGTATCCATCTTCCTGTTTTTTTTCAAGAACTTAAAAATGAGGAAGAAAGGATACTCCATATATTGGATGACCACAGACAACTTGGGCACTATCCTGACAGAACTAAATCTTACAGATCTTTGGATCAATTGTTCATTTCTTGTGAAGTTAAGAAGGGACAACCTATGTTAATGCAGACTAGTTCCAAATGGTTGTCTAAGGGTATATACTCAGCACAACAAAAATATTTCCAGGCAGTGTCAAGGCCCACTGTACCATGATCTTGGCATCATCTATAGCTTTTTGGGAAGGGTTGGATTCTAGAAGTATTCTAAAAGCAGCACCTTGGCCCTCTGTACATACTTTTACAAAACACTATAAGCTTGATTTCTTCTGTAGGTGTGGATCAGGCTTTGCTAGGACCATTCTTCAGGGGCTGTTGAACTATTCTCCTTCCACCTTCCAAATGTAGTAAGCTGGGGTAATCTGTCTTTATAGCTAAAGCTACTGTAGCAGTGATCAAATATAATTATCATAGTACAGTTGTGTAAGTAAGCTTACCATAGCAGTAGATGTTAGAATGATCACTGCTGCAGTAGCTGATCCCTCCCTCCACCCCCTTGTTTTTTTGGCGTGTTTTAAGCCAGGGTATAGACATTTATTTTGTGCTATGCCTAGCATTGTTCATTTAGGGCTCATCCTACCTCTCCTGTCTCTGCTGGAGGGAAATCTCTGAAGGGCTTCACTCCCAAATTTGTCTTTTAGTCAGCTAATCTCAAACTGCTCAACAGTTTGGGTGTGTGGAAGGTGATCTGAAGCTTTTTAAGCTGACTGGCTTTTATATCCTTGACAGAATATAACCTATATAGCTAAGGCTACTGCAGCAGTGATAATTTGAACATCTACTTTTACGGTAAGTTCATCTTACACAACTGTACTTTCTGCCTTCTTTTCAGTGTGATCAAGGGCATTTACCACAGGATTCCCCACAGACTGGATTTACTCAGACATAACAAGGGTAATGTGATACACCCCAACCTAAAAATCTTTTAGCTAACTCTCTGGATGATAGAAGTTTGATACCTTTTAGGCATTTTTTTCTGAGCGCATACAGCAGGTACTAAAGGAAGTGAAAAAAAATAAACAGCTACTAGAAAATCAAATACATGTAAGCAGAAAAGATTTTCTAGTTGGTGCCAGTCCAAGAACAGGACCCTCTTCAGGCCCAACTGCCTCTCATTCTTGATTATTTGTATGAATTTCTGTCTTTTGGACTTTCTAATTCCTTTATCAGGCTTCACTATCAGCCATTTCTGCTTGTCTGCCCTTAGATCCTCCCCTTTGTAACCATCGTCAAGTTAAACAGTTTTGAAAGGGGTTTTGCATATCTACCTTCCTACAAGGCAGGTGGGTCCTCCTTGGGATTTTTTTTGTTCTTGAAACGCTTACTCTTTTTCCATCTGAACCAGCTCAGCGAGCTCAGATCATGTTCTTAACATGGAAAACTGCTTTACTTTTTGCTTTGCCTTCTGCTAGGAGAGTATCAGAGTTACAAGTGTTATGGTGAGTCAACCCTCCCTCATTTTTCACAAGGACATTTTTTTTTTTTGAGAACTAACCTTTTTAGTCTGATGTGGTCTCAAAGTTTACCTAAAGCCAGACTAGTAATCTCCCTGTCTTCTTCCCTGAATCCAAGAACAAGGGAGAAAAGATTCTTCAAACTCTGGATGTCCACAGGCAGTTCATATAGTACTTAGACCAAGCTAAAGCATTCAGGAAAGCTGATCAGCGGTTCCTCTTCTATGAAGGTAAGAGGAAAAGACTACCAATGTCAAAGCAGACTGTTTTCCAGAGGTCTGTCTCCTGCTATTGCCTTTTGTTATACCTTCCATAATAAGCCACTTCCAGGCAAAATTGGGGCCCATTCCACAAGGGCTATGGCTTCATTGGTGGCTTTCTTTTAAGTGGTAGACTCTAGAAGCCACCTGGAGGCAGCAGCATGGTCCTCTCTACATTTACAAAACACTATAAACTGAACTCCATTTCCTTTTCCAGAGCAGGCTTTGCAAAGACCATTCTCCTGGGGCTTCTGAATTATTAATGTATTTTTCCTCCTCCCTTCTTAGTTTCTAAGCTATGGTAATCCACTCGATTATCTTAGGGTACTGAACAGTTAACCAAATGGTAAACATAAGTAAATTTAACATAATAGTAATGTTATTACATATCACTGTTGCAGTAGCCATCCCCTCCCTACAGCCTCCTTATTATGTCTATTTTCCTGTGGTTTTAATCTGCATCCCACATGCATACCAGTTGGTAGGGAGTATGAAAAGAACCCTGAAGCTTTGGAAGCTGGTTGGTTAGATCCTTGGCAGAACATCATATATATTTTAAAGCTACTGCAACAGTGTTCTGTACAAACTTCTGCTGTTATAGTAACTTTTCTTATACAACTCTATTTTCTGATAGAGAAATGTAGCAAAAAGCAGAAAAGCAAAAGATAATGTTAAAACTGTTTCTGTTTTAGAAAGGTTTGCAAAATAAACAATTTATTCAGTCTTAGATAAATATATATGGGAGACTCTGCAATTAAGAGATGAGAGCTAGCTGAGAATTTCAAACGGAAGGTCTTGGACAGAGAAAATTGGGAATTTATGTTTAAAGTTCTGAGACACTTTGTAGAATTGGGGGAAGTGGGTGGTAGGGGTTGCTGCATTGTGAACGAGGCCATGGATGAGGATTGTAGTTAAAAGAATGTTTTTTAGGGGGTCATGATGCAGAGGCACATTTGGTAGGAGTGCTCCTTCTCACCAGGATTATTTCTTGTGGTGATAAAGGGGCTCATGTAGATACTGAGATAAAGACTAAGGGGAAAGATGCAAGGATTGAAGAGAGAGAAGGTGTTGATAGGAGTGAGGGTACACTTTCTTATAGACAACTATTTTGTTAGAGGATGTGTTTGTGATGTGTCAGGGTTAAAGCTTCATCCAAAGAAAACTGGAGTATTGGAAAAAGGGCATACACTGGTAAGGGAGGTGGGTTTACCATGTGCAAAGTTGGGAAAAAAGTGTTTGGAGTTGTGTGACAATTTGATTGTGGAGGAGACTAGGGAAAGAAATTGAAAGGAGCTGAGGGGGCAGAGGGAAAATTATTAGGTAGTAGTCAGATAGGATTTATTTTGTAAAGGGTAGAGTGGAAATGATGAGCATGATACTGCCATTAGTTCGTAGGTTCATAGGTGTATACTAGGCTAATGGCCCTGGAGCCTTTACAAACCTAGCCCATAGAAGTGCCCTGGCATCGTGCCGCCCGACATTAGTTCCCAGTACATCAGTTTTTAATCTGCTGGACAGGCAGATGAGAGATGTTCAGAAGGTGTGTAAACAGTTCTTGTTTTGTAGAAGCAGAATAGAGAAGTCACGTATGAGAGTATTTAAGAAGAAGCTAGGGTGGGGTATGCCAAGCTTTCATTTGTGTGTTATGTTAATGAGTTTATTACTGATGTTTTGGGGAATGATCAGTGCAGTTTATGTTGGGTGGATTGGGAGGAGGGATTGATGGGTAGCCTGTTGTTTCAATTGCTGAAGATGGGTATTGATAAAATAAGGAGGTATGTGAGGAGGGTTTTGATAAAATAAGGAAGTATGTGAGGAGGGTTGTCGAGGGTATTGATGTGGTAGATATAGTCTTGAGGAACCTATGAAGGTGAGGTCTGCCTAGTGAGTTGGTGAGAACATTATAGAGGAGGAATAAGAGTCTGGAACATTTAAGGATTTAATGAAGGGTAAAGAAGAGGGGACTCTTCTGAGCCTTAAAACAGTGGAATAATCAAAGTTTGGAAGGGGTTGTTGTGTAGGAGCCTTCTGGAGATGGTAAAGTAAGTGATTTCAGGAAAGGTATGGTAAGGGTGTGGAAGTTAATCCAGGTGGTGTCCAGGATATGGGGATAGAGTGAAAGAGAATTTTAGAAGAATGCATTGGAGTGATGCCTAAATGGGAGTTTGGTGGATAAGGCTGCAAATCATTTGAGATATCAGTTTGTTAGGGACAGTGATTTGTGCTTAGAGAAGATTTATGGGCAGAAGTTTGGGGTGTAGAGTGGGCTAAGTTGGGCGGTGCAGGTTGGGGACATTCATAAGAAGCTGTTGCATCAGTGTTATAAGACGCTATTGCAGTTAAAGACGGAGAGGGATGGTGAACAGAGGCAAAGTACTAGACATATGATGGGAGGGAGGTGGAACTTTTGCATATGTGGTGGTTTTGTCTGGCTGTTGCAAATCTCTGGTTAAAAGTGATTGGGTTATAGAGCAGAGTTTATGGTAAGAATGAGAGAAAGCTGGGAATTGTGTCTCTTTGATGCAGAGGCAGAAGGGAAAAGTTGGAAGTTAGGGGAGAAGATGGATATCCGTTTAGTTGTTTAGGTGTAAAAGGGCAGATATCAGGGATTTAGAAGAAAACTATAAAGGCTTTTGGGGAAAACGACTGTTGGGATTGGGTAAAAAGGCTTTAGTGCGGGAATAAAGGTAGTTAAAGATGCAGTAAGCTGGGAGACACATGGGGATTAAAAATGGTGGGAGGGTTTACAGAAGATGGGTGGGAATGGGGAAAGGATGTGATTGTTTTGGAGTGAAAACCAGAGGGGGGTGTTCCTCACTAAACTGCTTTGCTTGTGGTGACCTTTGGGAAACCCTAAAGTCTTTTGGCTGTCTGAATGGATTGAATTTAAGGACGATAACAAGCTAACAAAACTATTCTTGCCATAGCTCCTTGTTAACAGGTTAGGAAGAGAGGGTGGGTGGGAGGGGATTTTATTTTTCTGAACTGTTCTGTGGGATAGGGAAGATATGCTTTTGTCTATTGCAGAGTTGAAACTGCTGAATGCTGTATGTGGAGGGTGAGTTCATAGGGTAGTCATGTGTAATACCGATGTATGGTTAATTATTATTTAAGTTTAAAAAATGTTTATAAAATAATAAAACAGCTTTAAAAATAAGTTAGTAGCTGCCTGTGGAATAACTGATTTTTCAGAAATTCAAAACCAAATGTTCACAGACATTTGATATAGGTATAAGGATGCACTTGACTAGGAAACTGTCCCAGATCAAAGAACTCCATGTATGGTCTGTGTGGGGTTATGTCCAGTAGCATTTTTCTGTATTACCTACTACTTTTAAAACTTTAATCAAAGCAGAAAGTTCAGACAGGATTCACAAAGCCTTTTGTAAGCACTCATGGCCTAGAGATGAGGCCTAGAGATAAAAGATAAGAGACTAGGGATGAGTGTGCTATAAGCTGGTAGACTTTGCAAACTGGAAATGTTGTGAAGTTGTTTCAGGATAAGATCGGATTGTTGTCTTTATGAGACATGTTGATGTTTTTCACTATTTGAGACTCAGGTATGTGAGTGCATGTGATACTGATATAGATTTGTTTAGAGTATAGTGCCCTGAGATGGATGCCTGCACCAAGACAGATTCATATTGCAATTAATGGTCATGTAGCAGACAGTGCGAATGTAGCGCATCAGATAACAGTGAACTAGAATGTACTGCTGAAGAAGCAGTAGGTGTACAGCATCCCTCTACATTGAGTTGCCAAGTATGCTGTTATCCAAAATCATGACAGATTGTCTTTATGGGGTGAGCAAAAGTGGCATCTCCCCTAAAATATAAATTCTTGTTGTATAAAGAAACGTCAGATGGCAAATATAGTATAATGTTCTGTATGCTAAACTGGAGAAAATTGCTGGGACTCTAGGATCAACAGATTTGTCAGAAATCCAGACTAAGATGTGCTTGAATTGGAAGACTTAATTTTTGTGCAAAAGCTGTCTGTAAAGAAGTTATTAATATTTTTATTTTTTTTTTTATATTTAGTAACCAAGAAAGTCCGACTGGGTAGAGATTACCCATTTTCAGTGGAGGCCTGGGGAGAAAAGCTCCACATAAAGACAGAGAGAAGAATAATTAAATACAGGACAATAAACATTGAAAAATTACATATGGTAAAAAATTAGATAGATTATAAAAATTGCATAGATAATAAAAAATACATAGTTGGATACAAGACTTTACTAGCAAGAATTAACAGGACTTTACCAGCAATAATGAAACCTACAATTTACATTCTAGTTGAAGGTGATACAGAGGGTCTATATTATATCATCGAACGCTTAAAAAAGCGAACGCTGATTGATCGACCTAATTTAAGCGAAAGCTTACAATTTCGAACTGTCAAATCCAAAACACATACACACAACACAAGCACACCAAACAAACAGAAATCCACACACATACACCTAAATTCTGATACCTAACCCTACGCTAAACTATGCACACACCACTAACTACCCACTTACCTTAACCCAAACCCTAACCCTAAGGTCCGTCACTATCGCACACTCACCTCACCCGCTCCCTAACCCTAACTCACTTAAATCCGCCCGAACCCTCATGTCCACTCAATTGCACACACACCTAAACCGAGCCCTAAGCCTAACTCACCTAAATCACCCTAACACTCACATCCACACAATCGCACACTTACCTGAATCCGACCGGTAACTTTCCACCATAACACTGAAAATACCTAAGCAACAGAAACGGACAACCAAATTCTTTCCCTAGGAAAAAATGTGAGTTTCTGCTGCTTCGATATTTTGCAGTTTCGCGAAAATAAGTTCGATCAATCAGTGTTCGCTTTTTTAAGCGTTCGAGGATATAATATAGACCCGATACAGAGTGAATAGATTGATTGGTGGAGGGAGAAGAATTGAAAGAGAGAATAAGAAAGTGTAAAGGTTGAGAGTTCTGGGTTAAAAGGTAATAGAACTGTGGTGAACTGAAAGAATAGGAAGTTAATAGGACTAGGAGGATATTAATGACATGACAAGATGGTAGCTAGGTCAGAGAAGAACATGAGCATACCCAAGATTTGGAAAGATGTTCTTTAAAGAGGGACTTGAAAGTTTGATAGCGAGTGACTTGTCTAATAGTTAGTGGCAAGTTGTTCCAAGCTTTGGTTAGACAGTAACAGTAGAGACTGAGGCCGCTGGACCTCAAAGGTTTATAAATAGCTAGAAGTTGTTTTTCTGAAGAGAGTAAATCCTGATGAAGATAGTATTGTAAGACAGAGGAGATGGCAGGAGGAACTAGGGAGTTGTTGAGTAATTTATGAGTAAGAAGCAGCTGCTTCATGTGTAGTTGCAGTGTACGTTCAAGCCAATTAAGCAGTTTAAGAGATAGGCAGAGATGAGATTTATGAGGTTGACCTGTGCCAGATTTTGCTATTTTGTTGTAACATTGATTTTTAGGAAGGAGTTGAGGTTAGTTAGAATAGGAGAGGCATAAAGAAGAGAAGCCACGAGATATGTGGTGATGAGTTTAACTTTAGTAGAGTTAGTTAGGAATTGTTTAACCCGATATAACATGCCAAGTTTTTGCTGGGTCAATTTTGATAGTGTTATTTATATGCAAGTCAAATTTAAGATTGTTGTCAATGGTGACATCTAGTAGTTGAGGGACAACCTCAATTGCTGTGTTTCGTGGTGAGATTCTGAAGGTTAGTTTGTCAAGCCCCAGAACTTGGACCGAAGTTCCAAAGACAGTGGAGTTTCCATATTCATAAAGGATGCTCACACCTCCAGACTGGTAGTCCAACATAACGCATCAGAGATACTTCAGGTGCAGCTAACATTGGGTAAGACAGCGATTCAGGTCGTAGTCTGCTATAGGTCCCCAACCATGTCTCAAGACTCACACTCCACGTTCCTAAGCACGCTGGAGAATATTAGGGTCCAACCTAACACTCTCATACTGGGCGACTTCAACTACCCTTCCATTAATTGTGAAAACTACTCATGTACCAAGACACTTGCCCAACGTTTCCTGGAATTCATTAATTCCAATGGCCTGGACCAGCTGTTTCTTGCCCCCACTAGAAGTAGCAACATCTTTGACCTGGTCATTACTAACATGGGCGACTTTTGCTCTACACCAGTAGTCATCTCCTCCCTGGTTAGATCCAACCACAAACTAATCACGTAACCACCATGAAAAACTTCTCCAAAGCTAACTTTGGGCTCCAAAAACAGAGGTGGCTAACTTCACGGCACCCATGCAAATGGAGAGCAGTTGCATGAATCATACACCAATGCACTGTATGAACATGTACACAAATGCATGGATCTAGCCATACCCAATAGAACCAAGATGCTCTCCTCCAAAAAAAGGAAGCAAAGCTGGTGGTCCCTTGCCATAAACAGACTCTACAACAGAAGGAGGAAACTGATTCAGAATAAGGTGAAGTCTCAAGACTAGAAAAACTCCCTTATCAGCCTCAACAAAAAGTTCAGATCCCTCATCAAATCCTCTAAAGCTAGCTATGAAAACAGAATTGCAGCAGATAGTAAAGACAACCACAAGGCCTTCTATAGTTATGTAAAGAATCTCCACGGCAATACCCAGATTTGCTCTGAGCTACTGCACAATGGTATCTCCTATACCGAGCCAACAGATATTGCCACTATACTGGCCGACAGATTCACTGACAACTTTACACCCCCCAAGGACCAATCACAATACCAGTAGATTGCCAGGCACCCAGTATTACTGCTCCACAGGTTAAAACAGCATTGTCCAAGACCAAGAATACATCTAATATGGGACCTGACAATATCCCTGTCTGTGTTCTACATGAACTACAGAGTGAATTGGCACCTCACCTGTGTGCCCTGTTCAATCACAGCCTCACCTCAGGCTTTGTCTTTACCGAATGGTGCACTGCTACAGTCATCTTTCTCCACAAAGGAGGAGCGACTACAGACCCTGGAAACTATTGCCCCATTAGCCTGATGAGTATGATATGCAAAGCTATGGAACGCATCATCATGGACCTAATAAACAAGGATACAGGGAATCTCCAAACTCTGGATCCCACACAGTTTGGTTTTATGAAGGGTAGATCATGCCTGCTCAACCTGGCCGACTTCTTTGTGTCAGTCACCAGAGCTGTGGATGAAAGCAAGGTGGTTCATACAGCCTACCTTGATCTGGCCAAGGCCTTTGATACCATTCCCCACTCAGAAATCAAAGAAAAACTCATTAAGCTAGGCATCTACCCCTATATTACTAGGCGGGTTGCAAACTGGCTCACAGATAGAACCCACAGTGTGAAAGTAGCTGACTCCAAGTCACACTGCCAACCAGTCGCGAGTGGAGTCCCACAGGGTTCGGTCCTGGGTCCTCTCCTGTTTGGTATCTACTTCTCTGAAGTCCAGGCCAACACGAAGGGACTCTGACTGACAAAGTTTACAGACGATTGCAAGTTGGGAGCTATTATTAATTCCCCACCTGATGTTGACACCCTACATAAAGGCCTCACTGAGACTAATGACTAGTGTCAGAACAATGATTTTAAGCTCAATGCCAAAAAATGTGTCATCATCCCCTTTGGGAAAAACCCAGTTCCCATGAATTACCACATTGATGGTAGTCCACTGAAAACATAAGGCGTTATAAGAGATCCGGGAACAAAGATTGACAGCAACCTCTGTTTTGACCACCACTTTGCCACTGTGGTCTGAAAGTCCTTCTGTTTGGCACATCTCATTACTAAGGGTTTTGCATCCAGGAAGAAAGAGGTCATTGTCTCCCTCTACTCTTCCCTCATTAGGCCAATCATTGAGTACAATGCCCCATTTAGCATGTACCCCACTAGACACCTGCAACAACTGGAGAAGCCACAAAACTACCTCACAAAGCGGATCCTAGGCCTTAAATACTTGTCCTATATGGACAGACTCAAAAAACTCCAACTATTCTCTGTCTCATATCACCTACTTAGAGGCGATCTCTGCTTGACTTACAAAGCCATGTTTGACCCAGCTCTGTTAGAAATGCTACATGTAAAGAAATCCCAATCCCTCCGCACCACACACTCCAGAGATGTCAACCTCATTATCACAATCAACAGAACATGCTGGAGGGACAGGTTCATAACCCAGAGACTGCCCATGCTATGGATTAGACTTCCCATACATGTCAAACAGAGCACCTCACTGGCCCTCTTCAAGAGAAATCTTGATGAGTGGATGGGAAATAGAAAATTCACCCCGAGGATCACTCCAGTGGCTTTTCTCGACAGAGGCACTGAGAACCAAGGTCAGGTGGCACGATGCCAGGGTAATCCTGTTTGCTAGGCTTGTAAAGGCTCCAGGGCCATTAGCCTAGTTCACACCTATGAACCTATGAACCTAAGAGAATGTTGTGTAGGAAAGGATAACAGGAATTTAGTTTTTTTGGGCTTAAGTAAGAGCTGATTATTGGTAAACCAGGCTTTGACGGAGTTAAAGGCATCTTGTGTTAAAGTTTGAAATTGAATAAGGTTGTTATTAGAGCAGATTAGAGTAGAGTCATCAGCATACTGGATTAGAGTTATGTGTTTAGAAGCAGATGAAAGTTTTGTTAATAAATATATTGAAAAGGAGAAGGCCTCAGGAACACCAGTGATGACAGGTAGATAAGGTGATTGAGTACAGTCCCGTTTGACAGACTGATGTCTGTCAGATAAATAACTGGAGAACCATTTTAAGGTATTGTCAGTAGAGCCAAGGAAAGAGAGTTGAGATAGGAGTCGAGGATGAGAGACTATATTAAAAGCTTTAGATAGATCAAGGAATAGTGATGAGACAAACCTTCCCATGTCTCGGGCTTTATTGACTGAATCAATAAAAGATAAGAGAGCTGTGAAGGTACTGTGTGCTGGTTTGAAGCCATGCTGGGTAGGAGAGAGTAGATTGTTTACAATTAAATGGTGGAGTTGTTTGTGGATGCATTTTTCAAGAATTTTGGATAAAGGTGACAGTATTGTTATAGGCCTGTAGTTAGATATTTCAGTAGAATTCCCATCCTTATGAAGTAGGGTAATGAAGAACTGCTTCCAGAGGGATGGGACACAAGTTTCATTAATACATCTGTTAATGAGTATAGACATGGGATAGACTATGGTATTTCTAGCGATTTTTAGAAGTTCATTGGGAAGATTGTCAGCAGAAAAAGAGCAAGGTCTAAGTTTACTAAGCAACTGTTTGATAGGTTTGAGGGAGAAAGGAGATTGGGAGGAGGTAGCAGATGGTGGGATGGTGGTAGAGGGAGAGGTGAAGCTGTTGGTAATTGTAGATATAGTTTCTATAAAGTAGGCAATGAATGAGGAGGCTGTGTAAGCATTAGAGTGGTTAGTGGAAAGTTGAAGTACTGAGTTAGTTCCAGGGTGAAGAATGTTTTTGATAGATACCCAGAATTTCTTTGGGCTGGACGTAGATGTTTGCTGAGGGTCTAAGTAATGTGATGTTTTTGTCTTTGACAAGTTTTTTAACTAGATTACACAGTTCTTTAATGTGAAACAAGTTTGTAGGAGATTTGTTTTTTTGGTATGTTTTCCAGGCTTTATCTCTGTCCTGCATTATGGATTTGGTGTGTTATAATAGCCAAGGAGAAAATTTAGATTTGATTCTTTTCCTTTTGGGGATAGCTCAGATATTTAACATATTCAGGAATATGGAGTTGAATTTGTTAACTACTTCATTTAAAGGTAGGCATTTAAGGAAGGACCAATTTATAGAGCTTAAAATATATTAAACATGAGTGGGTTAAAGTTAGTTAAGTCACAGATGGCTTTATATGCATGCTGTTTGTGTGGATGAGAGACAAGTCTGGTGGTACTAATGGCATCTGGAAGTGTTGTAGTTTGACAAAAGTTGTTGGAGTGGGAGACTAAAATCCAGTCTACGACTGAGCTAGTTTGGTTGGATTTGTTATTAAAGTTGAAGGGATATATTAATTGAGAAAAAACAAAGAGGTCAATACTGTTAGTGGGGAAATGTGTGGACAGCTTCAGCCAGTCAATTTTAACATGTCCTAGGATAATGGTTTCATGAAAAATGTTGGATGACACCCAGGATAATATGTCTTCTAGAGTAGATAGATTTTTGCCAGGGTGGATGTATAAGGCAGTAATACAGAGGTTTTTGTGTTTGTTTAGCTTAAAGTTGGTGATTAGTTCAGCATTGCTGATGGTGGGAAAGGAGTGGTTATAGGTGATGGATAGACTATAGAGATGCCTCCAGCTTTTTTATTGAGATGGTCCAACCATATCTTATTAAAACCTGGGGGAAAGATTTCAGAGGCTTTGATGTGGGGTTTAGACCATGTTTCTGTAATAACAAGTCTGTTAGGGGAGTACTGGATAATCCAAACATGGAATTCAGTGACTGTTACAGATACTATGTATATTTATAGAAATAAATTTGAGTTTAGTAAGACTTGAATTACTGTAGCCAGAGGATTAGGATGAATATCTCTGCATATAAAGAGGGTTTTAAACAGGTGAATAAACTAGTTTTGCTAGAGGAGTTATAAGAAATGAGTTTGGTGTTGGGTGGGAGTCTAGGATAGTCAAATATTTTTAGTTTATCAAAGAGTATGTTTTTCAGGTATGTTTTTGACAGAGATTAAATGTAATAGTTAGGGAGTAATGATCAAAGTGGTGATATAAAGTGGATGAGCACATGGGAGACGTAGACTTATGGGATAGTGGGATAAGGTAGGATGTGAGAGAAGAAAGACTGAAAATAAATATGGAGAGGAGTCTTAAGTGAAGCATGATGAAGTAGCTGGAGAAGTGACGTGAATTATATAATTGCTGTGAGATATATACACAGAAATTGAAGGTAGGAGTAGCAACAGGATAGATTAGTGAAGTGAGAGAGTAGAGTAGAACTGTGAAAGGATTTGTTGGGGAGCTGAGTTGGAGAGGAAGAGAAATGGAGCTAAGAAGTTTTATTAGAGGAAGAATACTGACTATGGTGGGTGAGAAGAGTGAAGTAAAGTTATACTGATGTTATGAAAAAGAGTTAAAGTAAAGTAATATAAATGCTAAGAGAAAGAGGCTTGTAAAGGGTGTTGAATAAAAGAATGTAAGTGTGTTAGGTTGGTGAAGAAAAGTAGAGTAATGGAGAGTAGGTGGAAGGAGGGGCAGGCAGAGTAGATGGTGTCAAAGGAGTGGTATGTGGTAATGATGGCTGGAATTGAGAGGAAGTGATGTCAGAAGGGATGGGATTTGTTGGCTATAAGTGTAGATAGAGGGAATAGGTGGGATTTGGGGGTAGGGGAGCTGAGTAAGCCCGCACATAGTGCTGGCGAACGGAGGGGGTAGAGGCAGAGAGAGGTGTTGCATAGCAGGTAAGTCTTACAGAAACAATCTATGGGATAGCAGAGAAAAATTGCACAATAGTAAATATCTAGTAGTTATATTAGAGGGAAAAAAACAGCAAACAGAGCAGGAATGTAAAACAAACTGTCACATTACTTATCATTTTGAGCAGGAGGAATATGGGAAACTTGGCAAGATAAACTGTGTGAAGACAATTAAATTTAGTGTCTGGAGACATTAAAAGAACACAGGTCACTGGGCAGGATGAGCAGTGCGAAGGCAGAGTAGAGTATATGACTGCTTGAGATTAAAGAGGGGGTAGAGAAGAAGGAAGATTGATGAAAGAGGGGTTAAGAAAGTATGTGTTAGTAAAAATTAATTTGCTAATTTGGTTTAATTTTAAGATAGAGGATACAGGTGCTTATTAGGAGTTTAGGACAGGATTTTTAACAGAACTAGAAAGAAATAGCATTGTTAAATATATGCTGTCCTAAGATAGTAGAGGGCCAGCTGAAGATAAGACTAATAGGACGCTCTACAGTGAGCAGGTATGTGTACACTTGACTACACCATACAAATTACTAGACAATGAGCTCTCCTAGGCAGGTAAACAAATTAACAGAGACCAAGTAGTATACACTGGAGAATCAGCAACTGAGGCATTCACCTACACTAGCTCAGTTAGGGTCATTAGCCAGTAGGAATTAAGACTTCAGTTAGTTGAAGTGTGTCCAAACCAAGACTGAGTCTTTACTGCTGTGGATGGTAGAAGCATGTAGCCCAAGGCAAGTACAGATGGGTCCTCTTGGGTGGGCAGGAAACTAGTTCAGTTAGGGTCATTAGACAGTAGGAATAAATAATGTAGTTAGATGAGGTGTATCTGAGCTGAGACTGAGTCTTTACTGCCATGGATTGTAAAAGCGAGTAGCCCGAGGCAGATACAGATGGGTCTTCTTGGGTGGGCAGGAACTACAGAGCATGCACACTCACTGACAACTGAAAGGTGGGGAAATCCTACACAGACTACAGCAGTTAGGTGGGTATGCAAGAGACACCGGCAGTCAAACTGCCAAATTTTGTTTACAGGTTAGAAGTTTTTGGGGGACTGGGCATTTTTGAGCTTCCTGAAGACTCCACCCTCCTCCATGATTCTCTGAGTTATTAGTTTCAGAGTTTTTGTCAAATAGAAGAGGCTGCAGTCCATGGGCAGACTTTCTTACAAGGAACTGAACTACGCTGTGATGTCTGCATTCTGCCTTTGCTTCCGCAGGAGGCAGAATATGAGGGGACCTTATTTATTTTTTTATTTATTTTATTTAACATTTATTAACCAGGAAAGTCTGCCTTGGAACAAAGCGAATTTTCAGTGGAAGCCCGGGGAGAAATGCTCCAGACGCATGTCTTTGTAATGTGGGAGGAGTCTGGAGCACCCGGAGGAACCCCACATGAACGCAGGGAGGACATGCAGACTCCGCACAGAAGGCACTCCAGCAGAGAATCGAATCAGAGAACCTCTTGCTGTGAGGTGAGAATGCTATTGCTGCACCACTGCACTGTCTGGGAGGGGACCCTTTCCACATAGAAAGTATTGCCTTTTTAAATATTTTTAATATTTTGTGGTGTATTTTTATCTTCTGAAGAATGCTGGCAGTTTTATTAATATCAGAAACTATTTTTAGAACAGGGCTTATTATTGAATACTTGGACAGGTTTAATGTGAAAATGTACTGCTTTTAAGACAGTTTAACTGAAGTGTTAGGATTTAAAGATTAGGAAGCATTTTACTGCTTGTGTACACTTCATGACAACTTGACTTGATTTTACTGCTTGAGACATTTTGCTGGAAGTTGTTATATTTAAGTAGTGTGAAGTACATTTCAGGGCTAGAAATACATTTTATGTTTAGCGCTTGGGGGCGCTTGTGACATCTTTTCTTCCTTTCTTGATCTCTTTCATGTGCAAGGGACTTGGAGTTCTGACAGTACTTTTGTGTACTGCTTGTGCTTTTAGCTTTGAATATTGAGGGACTGTATAGGGAAGTGTAAGTGCATTTGTGCTGCTTGTGAACACTTGTCTGACTACTTACCTTCAGACAGAGCAACTCTTCCAAGTGATGCTTACAGACAATCAGCCTTCTTCCTTGACTACAGCATGGATTCTTACAACAGGTCCAACTGTTTCTACTCCCACTGTACCTAAAAAGAAAAAAAAAAAAAACAGAATAGGAGCCCTTACCGACATAGCTCAGACAGTGCCTCAGCCACTGGTAGTTGACTCTGCAGTGGCCATTTGCTCCTCAGACCACTCACTGGTTTGTCTGGATTCCTGTGGTGTAGTCCTTTCTCCCAGCATGGACCAAGGGTTAGCCATGTTGATTGTGGCTGTTCAGTGTACAGTTTGGGGATGGGGGAACCATCTTCTTTGGGTCTGGGAGTTTCTCCGGGAATTTCTTCTCAAAGGTGTCAGTGAAAGAAGCCAATTGCCTGGGATGAATTGCTATCTCTCATCTGCACTCCTTCCAGAGATGTCCCTACAAAAAAAGAAAATAAAAGTTAGATAGTGTTTATCTAATGACATTCTTTGTTCATAAGGATGTTTTTCTTATCTTAGAAAGGAGTTTATTGTGGGCTTTCTATCTTGGAAAAGCAAAAATCATTCCTGACTAAAATACATCTGAGGATTCTGGCATTGACAAGAGACATGACTTTCCCTTTGTCCGACTCTCAAGCCCAATACTGTGCTTCAGAGGAAAGTTTATCCTAACTCCATTAGAGGAGTTTTCTAACTTGTTCCAGAATGAATGATGTAGTTTTAAGGGAATACGTGGATGTTCCCTCTAAACTGTGGATATAATATGGTATGCTGCAAGAGGATTTATCTTGTCCTATGCACTTTCCTTCTCTTATACTAAATGCTCCCTGAAATTACCCTAACTCTCAGCCTTCAGATCCCAAAATAGATATAACAATTATTGCCAACCCTATAGTTGTGGATAAGTATGCAAGGTATTACAAAAGATTTCAAAAGAGGATTTCCTTTTTCCAGTCTGTTCTGTCAGCTTGTGGAATTGTTCTGCCACACTTCTTCAGAAAGTAGGTCCTGTTTGAATCTTACAGTTTCTAATCTGCTTCAAGTGTCTAAACATGCTTTGAAGTGTGTGTATGACTGTGCAGACAGCGTGTCTAGGGCCTGTACTGCTGCTACTGTTTTGAGAAGATCTGCCTGAGTCATGTTCTCAAAGGTTTTGGATGAGGTAAAGTCTGAGATTTTAAACTCTAATGCAGACAAGGAGGTTTTGTTTGGCCCTGCTGCAGCTCAGTTTCTCAAACAGTTCGAAATTAATTCAGGGAGTTACTAAGATTTTTCAAACATTATAAGTCTTACAAACCCTCTGCTTGTTTTCTTAAACAAACAAAAAAAAAAGACAAAATAATCAATCCAATGTTGTCTATTTTCATCCAGTTCAACACATGGGGTTTTCGAATCCAACCTGATCCTACCTCGGCACTGATTTTCAGGCTTCTTCGGTTCCAGGACTCTGAATCCTCCCTTACCCATGATTCCCTGTACTCCAACTAATAGCCCAGGATCTCGTTCGCCACTGAAGACCTCAGTTGTATTCTCGACGGGTTTTTTTTGAGTGTATATCCTTAGTTTTATACTTTCTGTTTTGTTAGTCAAGTACTTATTGTTAGTGTGTCTTTTTTTGATAAGTCTTACATTTTTCGATTAGGATAGTTATAGATGTAGTTCAATTAACATATAGTTTTTATTGTTGTAGTACTTTTAGGTAAGTAGTCAGTTAGATAGTATTAGATAAGCTGTGAGTGTGTTATATTAGTTTTAAGCATATGTAAGCGTCCTGGCAGACCGGTTCAGTGCTAACTTTACCCCCCTCTCACCCCCTAAAGGGTGAACTGGCTCCCCATCTAAGCACCATGTTCAATCATAGTCTCACATCAGGCTTTGAGGCCACTGAATGGCGCACAGCAACAGTTATCCCACTTCACAAAGGAGGAACCACCACTGATCCAGGGAACTATCGCCCTATTAGCCTGACGAGCCTGGTCTTTCAGGCCATGGAACGTATCATCATGGAACTCCTAAACAAAGACATTGGTAACCTCCAAACTCTGGACCCATCCCAGTTCGGGTTTGTGAAAGGCAGATTATGCCTCCTAAACCTAATTGACTTCCTTGAGGCAGTCACCAAAGCTGTAGACGAGGGTAAGGTGGTTCACACAGCCTATCTTGACCCCTGACCTCGCCAAGGCTTTCGACACCATCTCCCATTCTGGAATTATAGCTAAACTCACTAAACTAGGTATAAATCGCTACATCACAAGATGGGTTGCCAATTGGCTCACTGACAGAACCCACACTGTAAAAGTTGCAGATTCCAAATCTGACTTCAAACCAGTGACAAGTGGAGTACCACAGGGTTCAGTCCTGGGACCTCTCCTGTTTGATATCTACTTCTCTGAAGTACAGGCTAACACAGAAGGCCTTTGGCTAACAAAGATCGCAGATGACTGCAAACTAGGAGCCATAGCTGAATCTCCAAATGATGTGGACATCCTACAGAAGGGCCTCACTGAGACAGATGCCTGGTGTCAGAGCCATGGCCTCAAGCTCAATGCCAAAAAGTGCATTGTCATCCCCTTTGGTAAAAACTCTGTACCCATGAACTGCCGCATAGGTGGCAGTCTACTTAATGCCGAATGTGTGATAAGAGACCTGGGGACCCAGGTGGACAGTAGTCTCTCCTTTGATAATCACATCGCCACAGTTGTCAGGAAATCCTTCTATATGGCACATCTCATCACAAAAGTGTTCTCATCTAGGAAAAAAGAGGTCATTGTTCCCCTCTACTTGACACTCATTAGACCCATTATAGAGTACAACGCCCCTTTTGGAATGGACCTCACAAGACATCTGCAGCAGCTGGAAAGGCTGCAGAAGTACCTCACAAAGAGGATTACTGGTCTCAAACATATGCCCTACACTGACCGTCTCAAAAAAACTCCAGCTTTACTCCTTAGCATATCGCCTACTCTGAGGTGATCTCTGCCTAACATATAAAGCTATGTCAAAGCCAGAGTTGTTGGACATGCTACAACTAAAGAAATCCCAATCCCTCCGAGCTACACGCTCTAGGGACCTAAACCTTGTCAACACAATAAACAAGGCATGCTGGAGGGATAGATTCCTGTCCCAGAGACTTCTCATACTCTGGAACAAGCTACCCATCTATGTCAAGCAAAGTTCCTTATTAGCAGTCTTCAAGAAAAATCTTGATAAGTGGATGGGAAATAGAAAATACACCCCGGGGATCACTTCTGTGGCTCTGCTCGACAGGGGCACAGGAAAATAACTTTCTTGGGTGGCGTAAGCCAGGGAACCTTGTTGGCTAGGTTTACTGAGGCCCTTGGGCCGATAGCCTAGTACCTAGCTATGAACCTATATATATATATATATATATATATATATATATATATATATATATATATATATATATATATATATATATATATATATATTATATATATATGTATATGTATATATATATATATATATATATATATATATGTATGTATGTGTGTGTGTGTGTGTGTATATATCCTGTGTGATACTGTAGTGCTTCATTTTTTTTGTGAACCTTGTGCAAGGGTTAGTTTATTTACTCTCCTAGGAAGAACAATGTGCTGGCAGTGTGAAAGGAGGTCCTTTCTATAGGGAATGGTAAGTGTGAAGAAGCAAATTAACTATTTATTACTGTTTGTTGTTTGGGTGGGTGAACTAGTCTGTTGACCGTTTTCAGTCATGACCCTGGATCACAGAGTAATATGAATTAATTTTACAGTGAAGACATAATTTTACAAAATACTTCTTCTCTTTCGGCTGTTCCCATTAGGGGTCGCCACAGTGGATCATCTGTTTCCATTTCTTCCAGTCCTCTTCATCTTGTTCTGTCACACCAACCACCTGCATGTCCTCTCTCACCACATCCATAAACCTTATCTTAGGCCTTCCTCTTTTCTTACCTGGCAGCTCCATCCTTAGCATTCTTTTCCCAGTATACCCAGCATCCCTCTTCAGCACATGTCCAAACCAACGCAATCTCGCCTCTCTGACTTTGTCTCCAGACTGTCCAACCTGAGCTGACCCTCTAATATACTGACTCCTAATCCTGTCCATCCGTGTCACATCCAGTGCAAATCTTAACATCTTTAACTCTGCCACTTCCAGCTGTGACTCCTTCCTTTTTGTTAATGCCACTGTCTCCAACCCATACAACATAGCTGGTCCCCCTTCCCTCTTGTAGACCTTCCTTTTCACTCTTACTGGTACCCGTCTGTCACAAATCACTCCTGACACTCTTCTCCACCCATTCCACCCTGCCTGTACTCTCTTCTTCACCTCTCTTCCACACTCACCGTTACTCTGAACTATTGACCCCAAGTACTTAAACTCATCCACCTTCGCCAACTCTACTCCCTGCATTCTCACCATTCCTCTATCCTCCCTCTCATTCACACACATATATTCTGTCTTAGTCCTACTGACCTTCATTCCTCTCCTCTCTAGAGCATATCTCCACCTCTCCAGGGTATACCAAAGAGAAAAAATATATATACATATGGCAAAACAGTGAAAAACCTGACAGTCTTAATCTTTACTAAGAATGAAAGAAATAAGCACATTGTAAGATTACAGAAAGCAAATGTTTTATGCATTAAACCATTATACAGACTAAGAGCATTTCCCTACTTGTTGAGTCTCAGATTACACACTTATTTTGTATTTAGAGGCAAATATTACTCTCACTTAGCCATGTTTTGAATATTTGCATGTTAATAAAGTTGCAGCAGTGATAAAATATCTGCATGTGTCACTCTAAGAGCTACTAAGTGTGAATTTGTCAGTATTTTACATCAAACAATGGTTCGGTGTCAGATCTCCTACTTCACTGAACTTCATTATCAATTGACAGGAATATAGGTTATGTCCTGCTTGTTTTAAGCGGTGCATGCACTCACATTTGACTTGTGTGCTGCAGGAAAAAAAAAAAAAAAACACAGAAAGAAGCATTTGGTGCTTAATTCCTAAATAAGCTGATTTTTAGGCTTTTTTTCCCCACCCGCCTCTATACGCCATCTTTTGAAGCTTTTTTAAATCCTCTTGGCTCTGTATGCTATCAGTAGTACACTTTCCTTACTCTACTGCCATGTACCATGAAGTTTAGCATGCTAAGTGGCCTGGGACTACCAGTCAGTAATCAACAGCCTAGCAGTGTTAATGTGTATACATACAGTGGATATAAAAAGTGTATACCCCCCTGTTAAAATGCCAGGTTTTTTTGATATAAAAATGAGACCACAATAAATAATTTCAAAACTTTTCCCACCTTTAATGTGACCTATAACCTGCACAATTCAATTGAAAAACAAACAAATCTGTTAGTGGACAAAATATAAAAAAATAAAAAACGTACAATAAGCTGGTTGCATAAGTGTGCACACCCTTAAACTGATACTTTGTTGAAGCGCCTTTTGATTTAATTACAGAGTTCAGTCTTCTTGGGTAGGAGTCTATTAGCTTGACACATCTTGACTTGGCAATATTTGCCTACTCTTCTTTACAAAAGTGCTCCAAATCTGTCAGATTGTGAGGGCATCTCTTGTGCACAGCCCTCTTCGTCACCCTACAGATTTTCTATTGTATTTAGGTCTGGGTTCTGGCTGGGTCATTCCAAAACTTTAATTTTCTTCTGGTGAAGCCATTCTTTTCTTGATTTGAATGTATGCTTGGGGCCATTTTCGTGTTGAAAGGTGGAATTCCTCTTCATCTACAGCTTTCTAGCAGACGCCTGTAGGTTTTGGGCCAAAAGTGACTTGTATTTGGAACTGTTTATAGTTTCCTCCACCTTGACTAAAGGCCCAGTTCCAGCTGAAGAAAAGCAACCCCAAAGCATGATGCTACCACCACCATGCTTCACCGTGGGGATGGTGTTCTTTTGGTGATGAGAAGTGTTGTTTTTATGCCAAACGTACTTTTGGAATTGTGGCCAGAAAGTTCAAGCTTGGTCTCATCAGACCATAACACATTTTCCCACATGCTTTTGGGAGACAATGTATTGTTTTGCAAATTTTACCCTGGCCTGGATGTTTTTCTGTGTAAGAAAAGGCTGCTGTCTTGCAACCCTACCCCATAGACCAGACATATGGAAAATATGGGAGATTGTTGTCACATGTAGTACACAACCAGTACTTGCCAGAAATTCCTGCAGCTCCTTCAGTGTTGCTGTAGGTCTTTTGGCAGCCTCTCTGACTAGTTTTCGTCTTGTCTTTTCATCAGTTTTGGAGGGACGTCCAGTTCTTTGCAACGTCACTGGTGTCCCATATTTTCTCCACTTTTTGATGACTGTCTTCACTCTGTTCCAGGGTATATCCAATGCTGTGGACATTTTTTTGTACTCTTCTCCTGACTGATACCTTTCAACAATGAGATCCCGTTGATGCTTTGTAAGCTCTCTGCGAACCATGACTTTTGCTGTAACAGGCGACTGAGTAAATGTCAGGAAAATACTACTAGGACAGCAGAACTTTATATCGGGTTAATCAGAATCTCTTTAATTGATGGCAGGTGTGTACCCAAGAAGACTGAATGCTGTAATTAAATCCAAAAATGCTTCAACAAAGTATTAGTTTAAGGGTGTGCACACTTATGCAACCAGCTTATTGTACGTTTTTTATTTTTTATATTTTTTCTCCTAACAGATTTGTTTTTCAATTGAATTGTACAGGTTACAGGTCACATTAAAGGTGGAAAAAGTTTTGAAATTATTTATTGTGGTCTCATTTTTTTATATCACAAAAACTTGACATTTTAACAGGGGTGTGTACACTTTTTATATCCACTGTATGGGGGAATGTGCTAAAGGCTGAGGTTCTTAAAGACTGGTTGATGGGGATCTGTGTTTTACTTTTATGCAACTTTTTTAATAGATGAGTGTATGCACTCCATCTCCCTCATGTGAGCTATACTGCCAATGACAACTTAGTTTTTACTGACATTTACCAGACAAGGCTGATTAGCCTCTTTCCTTTCCAGGTATGGGGGGCTTTGCCTTGAATGAAGCATAATTTTACCCTCGGCTATATCCTGTCTTGTGCTCAGTCCAGCATGAAATCTGGAGCTTCAGCATCATGGACTGAGGTGCAGATATGTCCTGTGAGCCAGTAACAGAAGTTTAGTTGTAAGTCATGATGCAAGTTTTCACTTCTGGTTAGAATGATCACCAAATATGTTAGCAGTCCGCAGTAGCTTTCATAAAATACAGAAAAACAAATCAACTGACATCGAGTATATGTTTTCTTCAGAGTGCAAGACTTCTGAAATCATGCAGATTTCAAACCCTGCTGTTTATACCACAGTAACAGAAGCAGTTACAGAGTACTGTTGTTGGGTAGGTGCACTGCTTTCAGAGCTGTGCAAGAAATACTTTATTTTTCAGGCAAATACAGACAGCTGCCTGAATGCAGCCCCTTTTGTAGTCCATGTATATGTATTATTTAAGATCTTCTCTGGTGTTTACTCTTATGGGATTGCACCAACATACCACTTCTAAGAGTACTGAAATCACAAAAAGGCCTACATATCATTTTGTGTTATGTATTTAGAATTGCTTTTGTGTATTTTGATTGATATGCATGTTGCATGAAATGTTTCCAAAAGTTTGTTTTATCATTTATTTATTTATATTTAAAACTGTTTTAATGTTTATATTTTTCTTTCCTGAGAGTAAGCATCATCATTTGCACAGCTACCATGGAATTAATTTGGTAAATATCAGCTGACATAGGAAGCTGGATACATTTATCTGTGACTCAGCTGCTCCATAGTGTGGCAACACTTTGCATTTCAACATAAATTTCTTGTTCATTGGCTATTCTGGCATTATGGGGGGGGGGGGGGTTTGCAAAAGGAAGTTTAGCTTCTATGGCACTGTAGCCTTGTTTCTGAAATGGAGCAGATTTGGAGATGGCGTGGGGAAAGAGTTCCATGAGCTGCACTTTGTGGAAAGGTCATTAGCAAAATACTGTCTGCTCACCATGTAGCGGAGGCTAAGTGGTGTGCCAGAAGAGAGGGGATAAGAAGGGGGATTCTACAAAGACATTAGCATGTTTCTGTATCACCTTATTTATGCTCCTCTTCAAACTTTTGACTTGGGCTTGAGAGAGACTGATTAATGAATAAAACGCATGTGGACAAACTACCCTAAGCGACGGCATGAAGGCAGAAACCGACAGGTCCTGCATTACTGGCCAAGGTACCCAGAAGAATGGGGGTAAGAGCCAAAGAAAGAAGATGATGGTATTGTAGATAGTACTACAAGTCAGTTGCCAGATATAAAGCTATGGAAAGGTTAGAATGTGTTCTTCTATATCGCATACCTTGGATGCATTCAGTTATAGTACATTGCCTCCCACATCTCAGAATTGCTTTTGAAATGCAAGAATTATTTTTCAAATCGCAGAATAGTACTTTGAAATCTAAGATTTAAACATATCTGCCGTCTCTGACCATCATTCTAATGCAGATGTTTTACTTCTTTCAGGCTACAGTGTTACTGCCATTTCAATTTTAATTCATCCTCATTTTTGAAATGTTTCTACATGAAAACAAAAAATATCAAGCCAAGCAACAATAAATGCCATTTAAAGTTAAATATAGTATTTTTCAGAGATTTGTTCTGTACCCTACTCAATGGATAGACTTTATCCCTTATGTTCTCAAACTTCACCATAGAGAAACCTGGAGAGTGTGAACATTATTTACCAAACTTGCTAGAACCATTCTGAATTAATTATCAGTGCACTTTTCTGAAGTACAAATAAAAAAAAAATGTGACACTATCAATAAAACCTTTTCACCCCACAAACTGAATAAATGGGTATAAACAAAGATGTGGCCACATGAGGAAAAAGTACAGTATTACAACACAAATTGTTTAAAACAATTTACAGTGCAAAGACCCTTTGACTTACTTCCACAATTATTTAAATATAAACTCCACAAATATATGTATAATTAGTTGTATTGTAAAGATTAATTCATTATCATTAATATGGCAGCCTTATGTATAAAATACAATGATCACTAGTTGAGCAAAAATTATATACAAAGGAGAATTTCTAATCAACAGGTTTCTGAAGCAGTGCACTTTCTTAATGGTTGTATTTAAGAATATTCCCATTAAGAAAATGTGGCCTCATTTATAAGGGTAGGAGTATTAAAAATGCTAGGAATGCACACTAATAACTACAGTATGATAGACATTAAGCAAAAGCACATCAACACTGTCCTGAGTTAAGGAAGTGAATTTACTCTATTCATCATATTTTATAGGTCTGCCAGTGAAGTGGCAAACGTGTTTACATTTTAGAAATTTATCACTGGCCTGTGGAGATAATGTACCAGAAACTATACTTAAACCCATGGAAATGCTGTAATACAGCATCATTTTCATGGAGAATGATGTGCTACAGCTTCCCTTTCTAGTAAAGGAGGAAAGGAAAAGGATGAGGTCAGTCGGTCATTGCATGATGTGGATGCCATCAAATCCATACTTACCTGCAACCATAGCACAGTATTGATCCAAGGAAAAGGCAGGATTAAATCTAATACATATACAAGTAGGTTTTGTTGCAAAGCAGAGTTTAGAAAGGAAAAGGAGTTTAATTTAAAACAATTAATTTTGCCAGTATTTAATGCAGTGAAGGCCGAAAACATTAGTGCAGAGAAATATTTCTGATTTTTAAATCAAAAGTGTATCTGGCATTTTGTTCCTTGAATTATTTTGGAGTTGTAATATGATCATAACCACCATTTTGTTCCAGTCTGACTGCTGTATCTGTTTTCTGTTTGGGATTTTTTTCTCCGAAATCAACACTTGATTCTCTTTTCTGACAGGTATCGTTTATTTCTTTCCCTTATCTCCATAGTAATGTGTTTTGTTATCACCAAGTCCTTGCTGCTGAGCTGCTGTGTGCCCATTATTCTGATGGGTCTGAGGTACTACTTCAGTAGGAAAGTTATCCTTGGCTATCTCGAGCACGTGCTGCATACAGACATGTCTGATATAGAGCAGTATTACATGAAACCAGCAGGTAAGCTTGTTGTTTTTTTCGACTTTAATAAAAACAGTATACAGAATTTTAACTGTTTGTTATATGTTGGTTATGCTAACATAGCTAACATTGTCAGCTGTTAATCTCTATGTAATATTCCAGAACTGGTATGCTGACACAGATTGTTAGGTAGGGTGCTGCCATATAATAATGAATTAATTTGGGGAGAAAGAAAATGTAATTAAACAGTATTTGGAAGGGCAACTGTGTAGGTGATCAGACTCCAGTACAGTTGCAATAAAGTGTTTAGTGAAGAAATATGTCTGCTGCAGATATGATATTTTTCTGAGGCACATCCATGCTGTCTGCGGACTTTATTTCTAAAAACAAAAAAAAGTTGCTGTTTAAACATTGTCTTATGTAGTGCTCAGTTTGAAAGGGTGAGAGTTCAGACATAGCTGAATGTAGGTGATGTGTGCTGTGAATTTTATGTAGCTGCTAGAAAATGCTGAAACACCCTTTTCTGTATTACAAGTGACCCAGGTTTGAATAATAAATAGCCCACTGTTTGAGGGCTGTCCAGGGACATGAGAAATAGAAGTGTGATGTTTCTGTCCTTTGGTAGGAGGTACAGAGTGGGTTAGTCCTCATCACTTCTGATACCATTGATATCTCTGAGGAGACTGAGGACTAGAACGTCAGTAAGTAACAGCTGTAGAGTTGCAGGATTCAGCAGGCAGGAGCATACCTTGAAAATTGTGGCTTATCATGCCTTTGCCAACCATTCCACCTAATTCCTGGCCACAGAAAAGGACCATCACTCAAGATAAGTAGGGACCTTGTAGACCTGCATATGGTAGTAGGTGCCATGCTTGATCCTGACTTCCACCAGCAAAGAACAGACAGAGTTGGAAGTTGTCACCCAACTGGAACAAATAAGTCATTATAGGTGATTGGTGAACACCAACAAGCAGGTGACAGATATTCCCATGGTAGGAGTATTAAAATTGCTGGAAATTGAATGAAATGAAGCAGCGCACTGTAGGGATGTGATAAATAATGTGTGCAATGTTAATAACGGCAGTGTATGCAGAGAACTTTTATTTCAGAAGGTTGTTTATGCAGTATAACTCAATGAATATGTTCTGCTTGTTCTTCAGTACTGTAAGTATTCACGTATATCTTCCTCTTCTTCTTTCATCTGCCCTTGTTAGGGGTCGCCACAGCAGATCAACTGTTTCCATTTCTTCCTGTCCTCTGCATCTTGCTCTGTCACACCAACCACCTACATGCCCTCTCTCACCACATCCATAAACCTTATCTTAGGCCTTCATCTTTTCCTGTTACCTGGCAACTTCATCCTTAGCATCTTTTTCCCAATATACTCTGCATCCCTCCTCAGCATATGTCCAAACCAACGTAATCTTGCCTCTCTGGCTTTGTCTCCAAACCTTCCAACCTGGGCTGACCCTCTAATATACTTATTCCTAATCCTGTCCATCCCCGTCACACCCAGTGCAAATCTTAACATCTTTAACTCTGCCAAATCCAGCTCTGACTCCTGCCTTTTTGTCAATGCCACTGTCTCCAACACATATAACATAGCTGGTCTCACTACCGTCTTGTAGATCTTCCCTTTCACTCTTACTGGTACTACTTTGTCACAAATCACTCCTGACACTGTTCTCCACCCACTTCATCCTGCCTGTACTCTCTTCTTCACCTCTCTTCCACACTCACCATTACTCTGAACTGTTGATCCCAAGTACTTAAACTCATTCACCTTCGCCACCTCTACTCCCTGCATTCTCACCATTCCTCTATCCTCCCTCTCATTCACACACAAATATTCTGTCTTAGTCCTGCTGACCTTCATTCCTCTTCTCTCTAGAGCATATCTCCACCTCTCCAGGGTCTTCTCCACCTGTTCCCTACTCTCACTACAGATCACAATGTCATCTGCAAACATCATAGTCCACGAGGACTCCTGTCTGATCTCATCTGTCAACCTGTCCATCACCATTGCAAATAAGAAAGGGCTCAAAGCTGATTCTTGATGTAATCCCACCTCCACCTTAAATGCATCCGTCACTCCCACCGCAGACCTCACCGCTGTCACACTACCCTTGTACATATCCTGTACCACTCTTACATACTTTTCTGACGCACCCGACTTCCTCATACAATACCACAACTCCTCTCTAGGCACCCTGTCATATGCTTTCTCTAAATCCACAAAGACACAATGCAACTCCTTCTTACCTTCTCTGTACTTCTCCATCAACACTTTCAGAGCAAACATCGCATCTGTAGTGCTCTTTCCTGGCATGAAACCATACTGCTGATCACTAATCATCACCTCCCTTCTTAACCTAGCTTCCACTACTCTTTCCCATAACTTCATGCTGTGACTGATCAGTTTAATCCCTCTGTAGTTACTACAGCTCTGCACATCACCCTTATTCTTAAAAATCGGTACCAAAACACTTTTTCTCCATTCCTCAGGCATCCTCTCACTTTCCAAGATTTCATTAAGCAATCTAGTTAAAAACTGCACTGCCATTTCACCTAAACACCTCCATGCTTCCACAGGTATGTCATCTGGACCACATATATATCTATATATATATATATATATATATATATATATATATATATATATATATATATATATATCACCTAAACACCTCCATGCTATGCTTCCACAGGTATGTCATCTGGACCACATATATATATATATATATATATATATATATATATATATATATATATATATATACCTGCATATGGCTTCCAGCTATTATCTGCTAATGCTTTTTGCTTATTCATTTTGTATGCTAAATCTGTGCAAGGTTTTTCTACTGAATGGTTTTGTTCTTTTCCTGGGTCCCCTCTGAAAATGTGCCCAGAGGGGCCAACCTGGTCAACAAAAATAATTGTAGTTGACCAGAATGCCACTGGTTGCCATGTGGTAGTTGAATCGCTATGCCTTTCACTAACTTCAGGTATCATTTCATATGTAGAAACACAGTTTCTATGAAGAGCATTACTTATTGCTTCATAGGTGGGGATTAGTAAGCAGTAAGAATATGGTCCCCTGAATGGCTGGAGCCCCAGTCCACAGAACAGAGATATGTGCCTCAGAAGTGCTCTTGTGGTCTTCTGAGCTGTTTTGGGACAGTACAGAAGTATTTCTCTTTATGAAACAGCTACAGTCAGAAATAGAAGCACTTAGTTTTTTGAGCCATGTGTACATTGGTACAGATACTGCGTCTTTTTAAGAATTTTTTGCATTCTCTGTTAATGGTTCTTGAAAATATGTCTGCTTGTGTATGTCACTATGTTTATGGTTCTTGAAAATCTGTTTGCTTGTGTATATCACTAATTAATTTTTACATTGCTTTCTGCTTCCTCCAAATGATCTCCAGAAATGATTGTTGATTCTTTATGGCTAATGTATTATTTTTAGTCAGCAGTCAGTGTAGTGACAAATTACAAAAAACTTATTCTAAGTGAAGTAACTATCTTTAAAGCAGGCTTACACCAGAGTAAGCCACGTATATTGAGAGCAAGTCTTTTAGCAGCAGGCTCAACAAGGCATGTTCGGTGTGTAATATTGCTAGTTTAGAATTGCTGAAAATTTGAGCAGCAAAAGTGGAAATATTTCTTGGGGACTCCTAGTGAAATGATCAGAAGATAAGTAAGCAGTATAACAAATAACTAAGAGTGCAGATGGAATATAGACATACATTGGAAGAGGCATTAACAGTAGAAAATGAAGGAAGGTCTTATCCTTTTCCACTGACAGTTGGCAGGTCTCCATGTGGCATACTATCTGCATTTCTATAATCTTATTTTTAATAGGATATGATAGAACAGAGTAGTACAGCAAAAATGTTTGCATATGCTTCAGCAGAAGCCATATAAAGCAAAATTATTATAGCTTAATGCGTGCAGTTTTGAATAAGTGAGGCAGATGAGGGATATGATGTATATGTTTAGGTAGATGAAGGAATCTACAAAGTCATAGTGGACATACTTTTTCAAAAAAGAGGTAGGAGAACAAAATGACACAATTGTAAGGCTTAGGGTGCATAAGGGGATACAAGCAGGTATTTTTTCGAATGGAGGGTGGCTGATTTGGTAACATCTAAAACAGTGACATAGTCAAAGAAAACATGAGACAGACGTAAGGTATTACCTTGATTGGGGAAAAAGAACAGGATGCTATGTTGTCTAAGTAGGACCTATAGCTTACATAGAAGGTAGGGAAATGAGCAGACAGAATAGGCAATGTGGTTCTTTGCTGCCTTCAGAATGCATTTTTATGAGTTTCTATTCATAGTATTCAAAATGTGGGTTTTCATCTGGAACTCATGACAAAGGATGAATCATCACAAATTAACTGTAGCAGTGCCATGATTTGTAAAGCTCATGGCAAAGATAAGGTTACCACCCATCCCTGTATCAGCAGGACACTCACAGATTGTGCTGCCTCATCCTGTTGCCCGCTGTGCAAAGTAGTGGGACTTGAAAAGTCCTGCTTTTCAATCGCCATGGAAATGTTGCAATTACTTCCGGCTTTTCCACGACAATTCAGTTACGTCACCAACCCGAGCCTGCAGACCGAGCTATTCCCTGTTAGGTCCGGGTGTTTTAAATCATGCAGCAATTGACTGCAGTTCATGAAGGGGGTGAGGATTGGTGGAGAAAAAGCCCTACAAAGATCGCTGCTGTAGAGCAGTTTGCTTTTAGTGCTTCTACAGCCACTAAAGAAAAAAAATGAGATTTCCTTTTTTTTTCTTCCTAACCGCCAAGCCATCCATCCATCCATCCCTTCATCTAGTCAGCCAGCCAGCCATTCATCCATCCAGCCAGTCATCCATTCATCCATCCAGCCAGCAATCCAGCCATCCATTCATTCATTCATCCATCCAGCCAGCCATCTATCTATTCAGCCAGCCAGCCATTCATTCAGCCAGCCAGCCATTCATCCATCCAGCCAGTCATCCAGCCAACCAGCCAGTCATCCATCCAGCCATTTGGCCAGTCATCCAGCCAGCCATCCAGCCAGCAATCTAGCCATCCATCCATTCATCCAGCCAGCCATTCATTCATCCACCCAGCCATCCATCCATTCATTCATCCATCCAGCCAGTCATCCAGCCAGCATTCCATCCATCCATCCATCCATCCATCCATCCATCCATCCATCCATCCATCCATCCATCCATCCATCCACCCATCCATCCATCCATCCATCCATCCATCCATCCATCCATCCATCCATCCATCCATCCATCCAACCATTCATCTATCCAACTGGCTACTCCCACCAACCAGCTAGCCACTTCAGCAGCCAGCTAGCTAGCCATTCCAGCAGCCAGCCAGCTAGCCATTCCAGCAGCCAGCCAGCTGGTGTACCCATAACATCT